>NC_052359.1:49486744-49621522 GCF_009727055.1 Benincasa hispida
GAATTAAACTTCCTCCTTTTCCTTTTAAAAAATAAATTCCTAAATTATTTCCCAAAATATATATACTTATATATATTTTCCTTTAAAAAATCCAATAAGCACATTTAATTATCTCTATAGATAATCAAATCTCCTAAATACAAGCCAAAATAAAACTCAATTAATTCCAAACAATTAAATCATATTTTAGCTTAGCCAAAAACATAAATCTCATATAATTTATCCAAGTAGCCAACATAAAAATAAAAACTTAATTACAAAATAAATTAGGATGTTACATTCTACCCCCTTAAGAAACTTTCGTTCTTGAAAGTTCTAATCCTGAAAAAGCTCGGGATAATGCATCCTCATGTCATCCTCGCGCTCCTATGTTACTTCCTCAAATTGGTGATTCTGCCAAAGAACCTTCACCAAAGCTATCTTCTTGTTGCGCAAAACTTTCACTTCCCTGGCCAGGATTCAAATTGGCACTTCTTCGTTGCTCAGGTTCTCATTTAAATACAAAAGCTCATAATCCACAACATGAGATGGGTCTGCTATGTACTTCCTCAACATGGAAAAATGAGAAACATTATGAACTGCAGAAAGAGATGGGGGGCAAGGCCAGCCGGTAGGCTACAGGGCCAACCCACTCCAAGATCTCAAATGGCCTGATGAAACGAAGGTTCAACATATCCCTCTTGCCAAACCTCAACAATCCCTTCATGGGTGCCACTTTCAGAAACACCTTTCCACCTACCTCAAACTTCAGATCCTTACGCCTAACATCAGCGTAATTCTTCTTCCTGCTTTAAGCCATCAACATTCGGGCCCTAATCTTCTTTATTGCCTCGTTCTTGGTTTGTACTAACTCAGGTCCTAGTAATTTCTGCTCACCAACCTCATCCCAGCATACAGGTGACCTACAACTCTTCCCATAAAGGGCCTCAAACGGTGACATGCCAATGGTTACCTGATAACTATTATTATAGGCAAACTCTATCAAATGCAGGTGAAAGTCCCAACTCCCTGCAAACTCTAGCGCACAAACACGTAACCTATTCTCTAGTGTCTGGTTTAAACACTCAGTTTGACCATCAGTTTGTGGGTGAAAAGCCATACTAAAATCCAAACGTGTACTCAATGTTGCCTGAAGGGTCCTCCGAAAGTTGGAGGTAAATCGAAGGTCCCTATCAGACACGATGGATACTGGTACTCCGTGCAATCTTACCACTTCTTTCATATTCAACTGGACCCACCTACTCACTGAATATGTAGACTTCCCTAGAATAAATGTGCCAGCTTGCTGTGTCTTTCCACTATAACCCAAATTACTGTAAAATCGTTCGCCGTTCGCGGCAAACCTACAATGAAGTCTATCGAGACACGCTTCTACTTCCATTCCAGTATGCTCAAAGGTTGCAACAAACCTACTAGCTTTTGTCTTGGGGCCTTTACCTGCTGACACACCAAGTACTTACTAACAAGCTCTGCTATCTCCACTTTCATGTTATTCCACCAATAGCAACGTTTTAGGTTCTGGTACATTTTGGTACTGCCAGAATGTATTGAAAATGGGAAGTTATGAGCTTCCTATAACAGATCGTTCTTGAGGTTACTATCTGCTGGTACACATAAACGTCTTCAAAAAGTAAGACCATTATCTGCTGACAAGGAGAACTCACCACCCTGTTCTGTCTTCACCTGTTTCACTACTTCAACTAAGTAAGGATCACTGCGTTGAGCAACAATGATCCTTCGCCTTAAACATGGTTGTTTCGACAATTGTGCTAACTGCGTAGACACCTCCCCTACCACCACTGCTATCTCGCCCTGTCAAAGTCCTTACATAAACGACTCTGTCTAGTGATAAGTGTTGCTGAATGGGCTACCTTCCTACTTAGAGTGTCTGCCACTACATTTGTTTTTCCTAGGTGGTACATAATCTCGCAATCATAATCCTTCACTAGTTCCAACCACCTACGCTGCCTCATATTTAACTTCTTCTGAGTGAAGAAGTATTTTAAACTCTTGTGGTCGGTGAAAATCTGTATCTTCTCGCCATACAAGTAGTGCCTCCAGATTTTTAAAGCAAAAATAACAGTTGCCAACTCCAAATCATGTGTGGGATAGTTGAGTTCATGGTTCTTTAGCTGGCGAGAGGCATATGCAACTACCTTACCTTGCTGCATCAACACGCATCCCAACCTTCTCTTGGAGGCGTCACTGTAAATAACAAATCACTTGTTCCATCCGGTACGGTGAGAATTAGAGCAGTAACCAACCTTTTCTTGAGATCTTGGAAACTATCCTTACAAGCCTTACTCCAAATAAAGGAAGTTTCTTTTCTGGTCAATTGAGTCAAAGGGGTGGCTATACGGGAAAAGTCCTTCACAAAACGATGATAATAGCCTGTCAACCCCAAGAAACTACGTACCTCTTCGACTGTGGTAGGACGAGCCCAATTCGTGACTGCCTCGATCTTTGCAGGATCAACAGATACACCTTCCTTGGACACCACATGCCCTAGAAGGACACCTGGTTTAACCAGAACTCGCACTTGGAAAACTTAGCATATAACTGTTGCACCCTCAAGGTCCCTAGAACCTTTCATAAATGTTCCTCATGCTCCGCCTCTGTCTTGGAGTAAATCAAAATGTCATCTATAAAGACTATCACGAAGGTGTCAAGAAATTCCTTAAACACCCTATTATCAGGTCTATGAATATGCAGGAGCATTCATCAACCCAAATTACATCACGACAAACTCATAATGCCCATACCTCGAACGAAAATCTATCTTGGGAATATCACGGTTCTTTATCCTCAACTGATGATACCCTGACCAAAGATCAATCTTAAAAAACACTGTAGCTCCCTACAATTGGTCAAACAAGTCATCAATCCTGGGAAGCAGATACTTGTTTTTTATAGTCACCTTGTTTAGTTCCCTGTAGTCAATGCAGAGCTGTAAAGACCCATCATTCTTTTTCACAAACAGCACCGGCGCAGCCCAAGGGGACACACTAGGGCGTATGAAATCCTTATCCAACAACTCTTGCAACTGAACCTTGATTTCCTTCAGTTCTGCTGGGGCTATTCTATAGGAGCTTTCGAGATACGAGTTGTGCCTGGCTCCAACTCGATAGCAAAGTCTATCTCCCGATGCGGCGGCAAACTTGGGAATTCCTCTGGAAAGACATCTGGGTAGTCACGTACCAATGGCTCCGAAGTCAAGGAGACCTCAGGCTCTTTAGTGTCGATAAAACTAGCCAAGATACTCAAAGTACCCTGGTTAAGCAACCTCTGGCTTTCATGGTAGAAATCACTTTGGGCAGGACCACGGCCCCGCCCCTTGAAATTTAAAGCTGGCTCCCGTCGGAGGGTTAAAGATCACCTCTTTGCGAGAGTAGTCTATACTGGCATGGTTAGCAGCTAGTCAATCCATGCCTAAAATCACATCAAAATCCCGCATGTCCAAGACTATTAAAGTCACATCCAGGTTATGACTCGCTACTTCAATATGACATGCTTTTATCTTCTCTTTTGCTAACATAATTTCTCCAGACGGAGTGGAAACCGACAACACATAGTGTAAAGGCTCTAGTTCTAACATGGCATGTTTAACAAACAATGATGATATAAACGAATGGGATGAACCCGAATCAAACAATACTAGCGCAAAATGCCCCAAGATTGGGAGCGTACCTGTCACAATAATGCCTTCTTTCTCGGCCTCCTTCCGGGTGGTATAGTAAACACGACCTTGCTGATGTTGAGACCTACTCAAACTTCTCTGTTCATGGCCTACAAACTGGTTCTCAAAACTGAACGTGCCTCTAGCAGGACATCTATCTATTGAGTGTCCCTCCTATTTGCAATGAAAACAAACCCTGGTGTCTGCCAAACACTGACCCCAGTGACGTCTTCCATATGAGCTACACACCGATCGCATTCTCTCCACTCTACTCGCCTCAGCAACCTGCGGCCTAAAATGTCGAGGTGGTCTATCTGAGCCATGAACCTTTTGATGAGGGTGAGGCTCAAAAGCCTTCTATTCTGCCTTCCTCTTTTGACCTGAGGAAGGTCCCGCCCCAAATGCTCATGAATACTCATCTCCTAATTGTGGGTCTACCCCGGCTGCCAAGCGAAGTGCCTCAGCATGAGTGGTTGGTTTGAATGCTCGCACGATACCTCGTATACTGTCTTTTAGGCCTTGGACGAACCTTTCAGCCCTCATAGCTTCCGTGGCGACCAACTTTGGGGCAAAATGGGATAAAGGTGATCCTATTTGGCATACTCCTCACTGACCTGTGTCACTGCTCAGCTCCACAACTCCCTCTACTTATTGTACCTCAGGTTGGCAGAGAAGTACTTCGCGTAAAAGCGCTCCTTGAACTGCTTCCATGTCATTGTATCCCCTTCTACACCCAACATCCTTTCTGCCGACTGCCACCAGATCTGAGCTTTGTCGGTAAGCATAAAAACACACACTGCACCTTCTGATCTTTTGGGCATTTCATATAATGAAAGATCATTTAATCGTGGATATCCATAATTGTGCATTGGTAGGGTTCTTTAGTGACCCATTAAAGGTGCTAGGGTTGTACTTCCTGAAATCTCGCAAATGCTTGGCCTCCACCGAAAGGCCTGACATGCTTTGGTTCTAGACCATGTTTTGAGTCTTGACTTGCGGCACCTGATCCTGTAGTGGTGGTGTCTAATGGAACTGGGCAAACTGGGCTAGTCGTTCATCCAGCATGTCGTTCACCTTACCCAACATAACTGGCGTAACTGCTTCCCCAATAGTGGCTGCCTAATCGGTAACCTCTGCTGGAGCGATAGGGGTGGTCTGCATCTGTGGTGGCATGACCGTGTGCTGGGCTCTACTTCGTGTCTGGGTTCGCTGCCACCCTGACCTTGAGGGGTCCTTAGGCGACAAGAAATTCTCTGGTACCGGATTGTGCATCCTGAACTTGTGGATCCTCATCATGAGGATCTTGATCCTGAACTGACGGATTCTGCTATTCGGAAATGCGACCCCTTCCGGTAACCCTATGACTGCCTCTTCCCCTAACACGAACCATTTTCCTGACAGTAATTCGCAACCACCCCTTAGCTACTTTCCTTACTAGCATAAAACACATCAATTGTAATCATAAATGCTACTAACTCAGGTGCATATTATTCTAAATACTTTTGATAAAGGACATACCTTGCGACTACGAAGAATCCATTTTGCCAAAGGAACAACCTAGACTTACATAATAAGTCAGTCTACAGAACCCGAAAACACGAGATCTAATACCAACTGTAACAACCCCACCTCCTAGGACTACTAAAAAAGGGACTGCTACTGCATGCATGCATAGATATTATCATTGAGGAAAGATAAGGTAAATTAAAATAGAATAATCATGATCTTGAACTGCTTTAAGTATATAAGAAAGTGGTCTGACATATCTCAAAATCTTAAATCGTTCAACCCGGGCATCCTTTTTAACAAGAAACAAATTATATAAAAAAATAAATTATAATAAATTCATGAATAAAATAAAAAACAAAACACGTGAAAATATAAAAGGTCAAATGCGGAAGCGAATTCTGGTTCCTTTGGCACTGTCACGGATTCCTCTTTTCTGTCACCCGAGTGTCCTTGCCCTTACCTTAAAAAAAAAATAAGGATAAAGGTTAAGTATAAAATACTCGGTAAGTGATCCCATTACCGGGATCAGACTATGCATCCACAAGCAAAGAAAGATAGCTCGTGGCTCATACAACTACATCAGTTTTTTATGATGAAAGGAAAACCAAAAGACGTACTATCTTGCCTTGAAACGCATGTCTAGCGGCCCGTAGGCACACTGTCAAACATGATAATAACATGAACGTGAACCCGTCAACCCACGCATGTCTAGCGGCCCGTAGGCACACCATCAAACATAATAATAACATGAACGTGAACCCATCGACTCACATATGTCTAGCGGCCCGTAGGCACATCGTCAAACATGATAATAAAATGAACGTAAACCTTTTGGTTCACGCATGGCTAGCGGCTCGTAGGCACACCGTCAAAACATGAAACATGAAACATGAAAATAAAAGTAACATGAACATAAACCTATCGGCTCACGCATGTCTAGCGGCCTGTAGGCACACTGTCAAACATGATAATAACATGAACGTAAACCTTTCGGTTCATGCATGTCTAGCTGCCCGTAGGCACACTGTCAAACATAATAATAACATGCGTCAAGGCGAGACAATAAACCGCTCTACTGGTCTATTCATGCATCACATACATAATATTAGTGTTGATTAGAAATTTTAACATGCTCATAATACTTGTAACTACTATGCAACTAGCAAAACATAATAACAAACAAAATCATGCTTCAGAGTTCACCAAGTAACTTTATAGGTCTAATCTAGGTTTCCTGGCATGAAGGCACCGGTAATAGTTTCACTTACCTCAACTTGATCTCAAAAGTCTGCACATATAGGTGAATAACTGACTAAACTCTTTAGTCACAGGATCCACCATCTGTTAACTGTCAGATACTCCATTAATGACCGACAGTTGAACTCTTCTTACCACAGATATATTATGTGTTCATCTTAACCAATCAGCAGTGCGACAACCCTTTACGGATCGCTCGTAAGTACAGCTCGGCCAATAACCGTTATGCCCCTGTAGTTACATCTAACTCCTTAAGTATCACTGATCCCTCTAATGAACATAAGTATGAGTCCTATTGTGACTGAGTTCTCTCTTCCAAAGAGAAGCTGTGGCCACTATGTTCAAGCCCCAAAATAGGCCTTAAGGGAGTAATCTCTCCCTCTTATCTCTGCTTCGGGAAAAGAGTGAATTCCTTCTTGAGGATTGATTTCCCAGCTCCTAGATCAGGCAAGTCCCCAAAAAGGTAGGTGTGTAAAGTTGGCAATTTGGCCACTTTCACCTATACTAATCAAAGGATCGCCTTCAAAGGCAGGAGTTCCCAAAACACTCAGGATTGAGGTCGTGTCGCCTATGGTCATTTAGGTGAGATGTAAGTCTCTAGTATTAACGACGTTATATAAAGAGTCTAGTCAACTCGTGGTCCGATCTTATACAAACTCTTTATATAGGACACCCCTGCTTGCACATCTCTAATTGAATGGTCAGGATCTACTATCTGTAGTAGTTTACAACACTTGCAAACCTCTACAAAGTGGGTTGTATCCGTAGTGTCATCAGGATCAGGTATCCACCTTAATCCTAATACTACAGACCTATTTAGGTTATCATTTAAGTCATGATCTACTTGTATATCACATATACATGCTTAAGTTCACATAAGATAACCATGGAGCTTTGTTTTATTGGATATGAGTAAATGCCAAAATGAAATAACAATTATTTTATTCATCAAACAATGTGTATCATTACAAATAACGAGACTCCAAGATAATTAGGACACTAATCCCAATAGAGGAGTAAGTACAATAAAACTTAGACAGCGTGATGAGTTCATTCACGGTGAGACCGAGATTTGTTGAGAAAGTCTTCTACTGGTAAGTTCTCGATCTCTTGTATTTATCTTTTAAAGCATGTCAGTAATTAGTGTTTACAATGCATATCTGTATGTTAGAATATATGTGTGAAAGTTCTGTCACAATAAAATTAGAAAGATCCGTTTCTACTCATAGGTACTCTTATATAAGAGTTCATTCAGCAAGCTTATATGATGTTAAGAAGAAAAAGGAAATTCCTAAGTGTTGGGTTATATGCTCTCGGGTGGTCCCAAAGGCAGGCCACACTTAGTGATATTTTAAATTTTAAATGAAATGAAGTTAGGCAAAGAGTTGAGTCAAATGAAGGAAGGAAATTTTCCCAAGTATGGAATGTTGAGGCCCTCGGATAAAAGAGGAAAGATGGACGCTTAGAAGAAAATAGGAGAGTTTGATGCGATGAGGGCATGTTTGGGCCATACGATCAAGACTCCGAGAGGAAAGTTTGCCTATACATGGCATAAGGACCTACCGAAGGTAGTAATGAAATTTAGACGAGTAAGATTAAAGGTGGTATCAAGGTTGGCAAAGAAGAATTATGATCAGTTTAGTATTAGGATTAAGAGGATCTATGCGATGGAATTAGATGACCTCTAGAGAGGATAAGGTTTAAGGAGGACCGCACTTGAGTCACCCAGTGCCATAATGGGCGTATGGGTATGGCGACAAGTGGTATGAGTAAGCCTAAGCCAGCAAAAGTGGCTGGAGAAAAAAGGGAGAACGGATAAGGGTAAGACTAAGGCATGAGTCTATGTGATGTAAATGGTCTGACAGTTGGACCATAAGAAGATAAGGAATGTGCTGACAAGAGACTTGGAAGACAGCTGAGAAGCCAAAAAGAAGTAGGGTTGACATGAGGCTAAGGGACTCTGTGGAGTGCCATGGAGATTAATAGAAGTTATGGATGACAAGTCTATGCGATGATAGTAGCACTATGTGTTGCGTTGAAGTAAACTATGGAAGTTAATTGAGGGAAGGCTATTCAGATGAGTCTTCCCGAGAATACTTAAGGTGAGGTAAAGTGATGAAACTACCATTCTCATCCTTAGAAAGGGTTTTGCTGGAACTCCATCCTTTTGAAGATTTGACTTTGAGAAGATAGCTTTCCTTAGAAACTCCCACAATACAATCTATTCCCACCCTTTGACTCCCCCCTACCTACTCCCTTACTAACTAAACAAAATCCCTAAGGTCTGGTCACCTAGCTTATAAACGAAATGTTGAGGAAAAATGACTGACTTGACTCACTAAACGAGTAACGAGAACACCGAGTAAGAGATCTCAACAGTTAGACAAAAAGTTTGTCAACGGCGGTAGTAGGGATGCACTGAGCGACAGAAGGGCTAAGTTTATCTGATGAACAGAGAAGAAGTTTAAATGATCACAAGCTCTATGCGACAAAGTTAAGCTAGAAAGCTCAGTTTAATCACTTAGTAAGTAGGCTAGGTGACATCCTTAGAAGTGTTAAGTGGCAGATAAGCATGTCAGGTGGCACTTAATATAGATGAGTTCACATACAAGCTTAAGTGTAAATATAGCTTGCAAAGAACAAATGGGTTTTGCCAATTTTTCTATGACTAAGAAGAAGTGTTATGACATCGGTAAGCTCAGTAAGTTGAAGGGACTTTTAGCCAGTTTAAGAAATTGAAGGAATTTCAACTTACTCAAGTTGAATTTGTAACATAAAATTCTATGGTAAGTATGTTAAGGAATTTTGAGTAAATTCGTAGAAAGAAATTTAGTTAATTAATGGTTGAAATTAGAATTATGAAGATGTAAATGTTGGGGTTGATGCCCTAAAGTCTCATGCTTTGTAGTTTGTAAATAGATTGTACGAACGCTAGTGTTGTATAATATATGATATTTACTTCACATCTTGTATTTTGCTCAATTGCATGTTTTATTTGCTTTACCACAAACAAATAAACATAAAATCCCTGGTTATCTACATGTAACTCAAGCATGTATGTGATGACATACAATTGGATCATGTATTGAGTGATAATCAAAATGGTCTGTAATATATGGATATATGAGGGAAACCTTATCTTGGTAATGCTAAGGATGCTGCCCGCTTTATGCAATGGTCACAAATGTTGTGACTTGTCACAGATGGTCTAATCCCGATCATTCGTGTTGGGGACATGCTGTCTCTTATACACATCTAGATGTGTATAAGAGACAGCCTTATATAACACCGTTCAGGACAGAGACTTCACTTCACTAGGATGACCATAGGTAACATGACCTCAATCCTGAGTGAGTTGGGAACTCTTGCCATTGATTTGTATGGGTGCGAGTGGCCAGATCGTCGATTCAAACTTACCATTTTGGGGATTCGTCTGATTTGGGAGCTAGGAACTCAGCTACACAAGATTGAATTCACTCTTTTCCCGAGCAGGGGTAAGTAGATAGATAGCTCCCTTACGGGCTAATTCTAAGGCTTGAACGATGTGGCTCTACACACCTTCTCTTAGCCCGAGAGGTGTTCACACATAGTTGGACTATGTTGTATTGTTCATTCGATAAATCAGTGGTACTTGAGGAGTGAGATATAACTACAGGGGCAAAAGATAATTTGACCCAGCTGTACTTATGAGCATCTGTGAAGGGTCATCGTATTCATGCTTGGTTATATCCAATGGACATAGAAATATATCTGTGGTAAGAAGAGTTCAGCTATTGGTCTTTAGTGGAATGCCTGACAGTTAACGGATGATGGATCTTATGGCTAAAGAGTTTAGTCAGCTATTCACAGACCGTTGGAGCTTCGAGTCACATGTCCATTAGGTCCCTTGGGTAGCTTGGATAAAGTCGAGAATCAGTGTTTGGGTTAATTTGAAATGTTCAACTTAACAAAAGGAAGTTTAGTTATATATGATATAACTGGACTAGTTAATTATATATGACATAATTGGCTAAATGTATGAGATACATTATTTTGGAGGAAATTAGATATAAATATGATTAATATCAAGTAGAGGAGAAATTACTATAGTAGATATGAGATATCAAACTATAGGGTAAAAATATAATATGATTATATTTATTAATAATTAATTGGTTAATTATATGATAATTAACCTAAAATCTTGCTCGTACGTGTGTTAGTGGGACAACGTCGGTTATGTAACCAATGAATAAAAATGAAATTTGCTTCATTTTGAATCGTTCGTTCATCTGGAAAAAGATCGAAGGAGTGCATTGGTGTGAAAACGTAATCGATCGCTTAAAATCGAAAGCCTATACGATAGTCGCTTAGTGCCTAAACGAGCATCTACCTAGCGTCTAAACGATCGGATAGCTTTCCTGGACAATCGTATAGTGTGTCGTGCTTGCTAAACGATCATTCAGTAAAATCTACACGATCGTGTAGTATCTTCTACGTGATAAGCATATTGCTATACGATAGATTCATATTCCCTCCCACTTGCTTATTGCCTATACGATCAGTTCTTCCTTCTACCTTTACCAAACTCACCAAAGACCACAATTTGGGATCTCACTCCGAGAATACCTGGGAATCTTTTCTGGTGGTGTCGTCCTTGCTGCGTTCGTGTGTTTGCGGTTGTTTGTGCTGTTGTAGTTGACGCATCTACTGGACGTTGGTTGATTGAATAGAGGTCTTCCGCTACGTTAAGTTCCAAAGTTTGAAGACCGTCTTTAACTGATATGTGAACTCTCTCCCTTGTTATTTTTTGTTCAAAACATGCCATTAATTGGTTGTTTGTTTGCATAACTGTGCGTTTGAATGTATCTGGTGTATTTCGTTCGTTGTGAAATTGGAGTGATCCGAACGCGCTCATGGAACTCTTCGTTAAGAGATCCTTCAGCAAAGACTGAAATACTGAAATGATGTTATAGATGAATAAGCAGGTAACCACATATGAAGAGCAAGCAAGTAGGAGAGGTTTACAAACCCCTTGGATGAGTAGCTTAAGACAGTGAGTGACAAGTTTTAATAAATGTTTTTCTAATGTTAGTTTTATGAATGGTTTCAATGCATATGCATTTTATATGAGGTTTTTATATTATGATTTTCTTCGACGCATGCCTTAAAATGAATTTTGATTGCATGATCCATGCTTTTAAATGATGAAGTTATTTATAAGTTCAGTATGCGTTTTCCAGTAAGTCTATGCCATGTTTTACCGAGTGATGAAATTTATCAAGGAAATAACGTAAGTATACTCCATGTTTTACAAGGCACTATGCGTTGATATGAAACCATGAAGTATGATTATTTCAGATATGTATTATGTTTATGTTTCTATATGTTTAAATGTGGTGCCTTGTACAAATCCTACTCCAATGTTGGTACTAAAGGTATTGTAAGGTACCCAGATTTCAGTGATGTTAGGGATCTTTGACACCGAAGGTTGGTAAGGTGATCAGGATCCAATTCAGCTCTACATGCACGTATGACTATGTTATCAATGTTGATGAGATCGAGCAAAAGGGTTCTCTCTCAACTAAGGTTATTAAGGATTTAACAAAAGGTCTCTCCTACATGTTCAGGCAGTGGAGTAGTGGAGTTTTTCAGAAAGATGTAAATGAGTTTATTTCAAGGTTTTCTTTTATATCATATATTTTTATGATTTCAATTCCATTTCCAAAACTCTGATTATGATTTTATAATCGTTTCCTTGATAAGAAAGTTCACATTATTTATGATTTAAAGTATGCATGTTGATGTTGATATTTTTAATTAGCAGTCAATTATATATTTAAAATTGTTGCTGAAATTGTGTGTTAAGTTCTAAAGGATTATAAATTGTTAATCAGGTGTAACGGGTGTAATAGGTACTAAGGATACATGTTTTCAGGAGTATGTTGGGTAGTAGTTGTCATAAGAAGGTTCACAATTGTTGTCTTCACATTCCTTCTCGGATTAAGAGGGTAATCTTGGGAGGGGAGTGACATAATATGCCTACCATTTTAGGGATTTGACTAAATGAGAACCTGGAAATATAACTTCGCAAGATGAAATTCACTCCTTCCTGCATAAGGTAAGTGATTTCAAGTCTTGAACAAGGGGCCCCACCCTCTCATTAGCTCCAATCTTCTTCTTCTATCCAAGGCTGCGATGATGAGCTTGCCCCTCTCCATCTTTTCTTGCTTCTTCTTCTCTTCTTTTCTTTTTCTCTCATTCTCTTCCAATGCCAAAATTAATCTATGAGGTTCAATTCTCCTTGCGACGCCGCATTAAGGGGGTTCCCTATGTTTTTTCTCCTTCATCGGTCACAACCATCTACGTTGTTTCAGGTCTTGTCGATTCCATCAACTGTGCCATTTCCCCCTATCCTCCTTTATGGAGGTTGATTCTCCATCTCTCTCCAGTCTCGTAACCCTCTGCCTCACTTCCTCTTCTTTTCTCAGGCCCTCTTTTCACGCCAGCACATTTTCTTTTCTTCTTTCTCCTTCTTTTTTCTTTCCTTCCTGGTCTCCTCATCTTTATCATCATCCTTTTTCCCTTTATTCTTCTTTTCATTGCGATGATGGGAAGATTAAACCTCCCCAACCTTCTTTCCCTTGTTCTTTTTCTTCTTCTTTTTCTCAGCCACCTCTGGTTGTGCCTCTATTACAACCCCCTCCACCACAACTTCAGGGGCCTCCAACACAACTTTAGCCTTCTTGGCCTCCTCCATTGTAATCTCTTCTTCTTCTCTTCTTGGAGGTCTGTCATAGGCTTCTATGTTGGCAATCGCCTCGGGAATCTCAAGGGCCATAACACCTTTTCCCATTTCTTCTTCAATCGCCACTGCCTCCGCCACCCCTACTCCATCCGCCACCACCACTGTCTCTTCCTCCATAGGCAGTGGTTGATTTACAACTCCAGCCTCGGGCAGTCCACCTCCTAGCTCCAAGATACTTAGAATATTGCCAAACACCTCTGTATCATCGCGTCTCTTCCTTTCACTCTTAGTCGAGACGGCAGGTATTGGAATAGGAACGCTTTCAGTGTTTCCTCCTCTTTGAACAGAGGAGGCCTAATGGCCAGAGGGTTTCTTCTAGGGGTGTTCAAAAAACCTGATAACTCGACCAACCGGACTACCCAACCCAAACTGCAAGGGTTGGTTTGGGTTGGGTTAAAAATGTTAAAAAATATTAAATTCGGGTTGGGTATCGGGTTATCCCATTTCAGGGTCGGGTAAACCCGACCTGACCCGAATATATATATATATATATAAGTTTAAAAAACAGTCAAATTTAAAAAAAAAAAAAAAAGAACCGATGACCCAACCTGGAAATTTTGGATTGGGTTGGATTGGGCTGACCCTCCAAAAAAGAACTACTAGGGTTCATTATTAGCCAACCCAAATTTTTGGGTTGGTCCACACAAATCTTCCAACCCGGCCAAACTCGGACTATGTACACCCCTAGTTTCTTCGAGCTCTCCCGGCAAGTCTGGGGATAAATGTGGGCTTGGGCAGCGAGTCTGCGACTAGCAGCCAAAAATACCACTTCTCGCATGGCTACTTGGTCAGAGGTGGATGGTGAAGTAGATTGGTTGGGAGTTTGGTCAGCCATGGATACGAACTTGGGATGACTGGTGAAACGCTGGAATGCTTGGGAAGAAGAAAGGTCTGGATGCAAAGGCGCTAGGGTTTCTGATTTGCAAAATGAGGTAAAGTTTCACAATGAGGGAAGGGATTCTTTTTATAGGTTGGGCTATGGTGGGCCCAACGTGATTTTTGCGGCGACAGGCCTCAAACAGCTCAAAAGGCGCATCGATCGATTTCCCTCATTTATGGAATTTCAGAAAAAAATGTCCTTTCGTCTGCCGAATCATCATTACTTTGAGATACGAAACAATTATACTTCACCCAAATTACAAAAAAGAATTTTATTTAATATTTTATTCGAATGGACGCAACATAAAGATTAATGCATTGTGCTCACCAACGCAAATGCATTTCGCTAAGGACGGGCAACAACGCATATATCCCCACAACACACCCCTTAACCAAACACATTTCTAGAGGATACCTCAACATGGTGCATTTAGCTAAGGACGGGCAAAGAACATATACGAGTGCAATACGCCCCTCAACTCAATAAAGTTGAGTTAGGTGAACGTAAAGCAGCTCTTATTAGCTTGAGATGCGTCCATTATCGCCTTGCATACTTGTTGTTAATTGTTTGATTTTCTTTTGATTTTATTTTATTATTTCATCAACGTAAGTGCGATGACTTGCGGCAATAAATCTTCTTTATTACACAATCATTCACCATTAAAGCTCAACGCATTAATTACATAAAAACTCAAATAATTAAAGACGAGACAGAACTAAATGCAAAGAAGTAAATGAGGACATAAATTCATAAAGTCAAGCATGAATTGAATGCAGAATCAAAGACAAAATTCAGAATTCAAATAGACAGAAATTTAATAAAGCATTAAACATAGTATTGAGATATGGACCGAAAATTTGCATTGTCCTAAGTGATCGTAATCAATATCTTCACAGGCGATCAGACTTACCTGTCCAATGTCCTAAGGACATTGCTTCTTTCTTGTAGATCCCGGGGCTTCTGAATTATTGGGCAACGTTCCCGGTGCTTGACTTCTCAACTTAGAGGCCAGCTAGCCCACTTGGATCTCCAGACTCCTTATTGAAGACGTCTACGCTTGCATCACTGCGTCATTTTTATCCATGTATTGCTTCAGCAGTGTCTCCAATGAGCTACCCGAGGTGTTTGATGATGACGACTGCTGGTTGTGCGGTTGCCTTGGTTGTCCTTGATTGTGGTGAAAAAAAAGGATTCCCTCTACTGCCTCCTTGATGGTTAACTGGCCCCCCCTGGTTGTAATTGCCTCCCCAACCGAAGTTAGGATGGCTCCTCTATCCCGGATTATAGGTGTTGCTGAAGGGGTTGTTCTGGATGGCACATACTTGCTGAAGAGTCAATGAGCACATGTCAGCTTCATGAGCTCCTCCACAATTAACGCAACTAATTGCGGCCATCTGGGCGGCCAACATGGTCATTGTCTCCGTAGGGACAATGGTTGTTTCATTTTTCCTTCTCTCGGTGCCTCGGCCTCCATATCCATCGTCGATCCAGTCATTCATATTCCGCAAGATGCGGTCGAGGATGACTTTAGCCTTTATGTATGGTTTTTCCATAAAACCTCCTACTGCGGAGGCATCAGCAACAGACTGCGTTGCTCGGTTCAGGCCATTATAGAAAGTTTCCATCAAGACACAATCGGGAATCCCGATATGCGGGCAGTTTTTCACCAGTCTCCTAAATCGCACCCAGGCGGTGCTTAGGGTCTCATTCTCCATTTGCTCGAAGTTCAACACATCCTTTCGTCGCCTTACGGTAACGACAGGTGGAAGAACTTCTTCATGAACCACTCTACCAGTTGATCCCATGAAGTGATCTCATTTGGCTCCAGTGAGTGAGCCCAACTCTTAGCCTTATCCCTCAAGGTGTAAGGAAACAAATATAGTCTTATACTCTCTAAGATTACGCCAGATAAAGAAAAGTTGCCGCACATTTCAACAAAGCTGGTCAAATGGGGGTGTGGGTTTTCACCATGCAGACCCCCGAATTGCCCGGCATTTTGAATCATTTCAGCATGACCGGCTTAATCTCGAACCGCACGTTCTTCTCCATAGTAGGCCTCGAGATTTCAGGCAAAAAATCATATAAATTGGGTGCCGCATAATTCCTCATGGGAATCTTACGGTCAACTGCCAGGAAAACAGAATCCTGCACTGGCCGAACAACTCCTTATTTCTCTACTAGTACTGCATTATCATTGTTGTCCGCCATGCTTGCTGCCTTTTTCGCCTAATTCGGTTCTGACGTGCTCTTGCACGAAAAGTAAGCTCGATCTCAGGGTCAGCTTCGAATTCTGGTTCAGCACCAGGACTCACAGGCTGCTCTCCGCGTTGAACAGCCAGTATAATGAGATCTGTCCTGTAGAATACCAAAAATACACTCAAACAATAAACCGTTAACCACTCCCAGGCAACAGCGCCATAAACTTGTTGAACGCTAGGATTTGATGCTAAAAATATATGCTATGCTATGCTCGAAATGATGCGATACTACTTCTGGATGTGCGTTAATTATGAATATTCTTGTAGTCTACCATGCGTTGTCACAAGTTTCCTTACGTTGGAACCAAGTGTAATTCCACCGCAAGTTTCTCGGTGTGATCCGAGGTCGAACACAGGGACTGTTTGAGGTTATTGTGGCATGTTTGTGATATATGCGACCAATTTTTCAATTTAATAAAAGTATAGTTTATGCAAGTATATAAAAATCACGATAAAGTAAAGGAAAGCAGTAAAAAAATGCTATAATAAAATAAGTACAGTAAACTTAAGCTAGATGATATAAGATACAAGCTTCATGATACAAGATGCTGGGGTCCAGGTTGGCTGTGAAGGTTATGCAAAGAACATAGAATGCGGCGGCAAGTCTTATCTACAACACAGAAAGAGAAAGATAACTAATATAAACAGTGCAATTTTCTTAATTCCGTTGAAGCCATAAGTACGGTTCTGTTTTTCTCTTGGCGTACACCTTTCGGTGATCGATCGCGCTCCTACATGTTTGTGGTGAAACAGAGACGAACGTAATAAACGCAAGGTTGCTTCCATGTCTGGAAGTACTACTCGCTTTAGTTAACGCATTCTTCTAACATTCTCTCGATAGATCAGAATGGCATCTTCACTTCTGGTCTCACAGGTGAAGATGTCGTCTTGCATGCCTTAGCTAAACGTGTTTACCTCTTTAACACAAGTTAAGTACTCGTTTAATTCATATTAACTACCAGGGGATTAGGAAGACATCATGGAGAAAGTGATTAATGGAGGAACGGAAGTAGACAGAAAATGGGATATGAAAGCAATCGAAACATTTAATATTTCTATTAAGCGTTTGATACATGGTGTGAATGAAGAGATAAAGAAGGTGAAATACAGTGATGAAAAGAGATAGAATAGATACAAACAAACGTCAACGTCTTGACATCGATTCGAGTGGAGATCTGCTTGCCGGATTGGATGGATCAGATGGATGGATGAGCTTCCTTCTCAGGCTTGCTCAACCGGTAGCAGGGTTCTCACCACAGAGCTTCTCGGCGGGTATTTGGCAGAATAGAACTAAAACTCACCTCTCGACCTTGTCTCGTTTTCTTCCCGGATTTCTTCAGTTAAGCACTCAGCTCAGCCTTTCCTCTCAACACTTTAGCAGCAATTAGCCCCGTATCCAGTAGCATATTTTTTTCCTGAAATCTATGGGGTATTTATAGGTGAAGATCTTTGACTCCGGCCTTGTGGTCCCCACTTGTTGTTATGAAAATTCCGAAGATGGAGGGATATTATTCCTTCTTTATGCAATCGGACCGTCAAATCTACACAACCATTAGTTGTATACTTGTCTCAATCCTCTGCATCTTTTGATCGTGAGTTCGCATGCGGTGTTGTTTTTATTACCGCATGCGGTTGAAAGTCAGCTTTGGATCGACCGTCGCATTGCGCCGTCATTGCATTAATCGTCTTTTCATTGTTGATTGACAGGCGCATTGTGACAGAGATGCGTTGATCAGTTCTTCTTGAGCCTTGAGCGCAAGCAGTGACTTGGTTTCCTACAAAACCTGTCTCTTATACACATCTAGATGTGTATAAGAGATCTCTTCATTGTTGATTGACAGGCGCATTGTGACAGAGATGCGTTGATCAGTTCTTCTTGAGCCTTGAGCGCAAGCAGTGACTCGGTTCCCTGCAAAACAGAGTAAAATCTCATTTTCTTCCATCTTAAAGATGTTAGTGGGTGTAATTGCGATAATTTATAATTATTGTAATTCTAAGCTAATTTTCATGCAATTGACACATATTCACTATCTTTTGGCCACAATATCTAGATAAGGCAGTATAAATAACTTGTATTTCTACAAGTTATCAATTACATCCATGGACACAACTTATCCTACAATGCATAAGAGTTCAACTATGGGTCTATAGTGGTTTGTCTTATAGTTAATGAATAAAGATTAATTTAATTAAAGAGTTTAATTAATTAATCATGGATCATTGGAGCTTATAATCTGTAGGTCCATAAGGCCCCTTGCTAGCTCACCACGGACCAACAAGAATCAACTATGTTGAAAGAGAATTTGAAAGGTTCAAATTTACAAGGGAAAAATATTAATTGTAATGGATACAATTAATTACATGATTTATTATAAAGTTTATTTGAATTAGATTCAAATTATAACTTTTATAATTTATTTGAATATGATTCAAATAATTAATTATTTATTTGAATGAGATCAGTATAAATAAATAAATTATTTAATTTGAATACGATTCAAGTTAAATAGATAATGGAAGAATAAATAATTAATTATTTGGATGAGATCCATATAAATAAGTTATTCAATTTAAATAAGACTTGAATTAAATAATAGGAGGAAGAATTAATTAATTTGAATTCAATTCAATTAGTTAATTAATTAATTTGGATGAGATTCAAGTTAAAGATTCTACGGGATATAAATATTTAAATATGATTTAAATATTTTAAACAATTTAATAGGATATTTTATTTGGGTAGATGTTCTTCTAGATATTACTAAATATTTAAATTAAAAATCTCTGCAAAGGATTAATAAAACGTGATTAGAAGTTAGTCATTTCTATAAATAGGGCACTTGGGAGCTTCTCCTAGTTTTCTTAGTCTTCTACAAATTGGTTCTTTGCGAGAGTCATAGTCAGGAAAACCTTGTGTAAAAGAAAAATGAAAAGGAAGATCCTCTACCAATTCAAGGAGAAGATTTTTTTGCATTTGTAGATTGGAAAAGTATGGCGCTTAACTTTCTTCTAGTTTTTGTATTTTTAATTCATTCAAGAAATCAAAGAAAGCGATCATACACTTCCCTCGAGATTCAATTTTCTTCAATTAGTATCAGAGTCAATCTTTGATTCTTGATTCAAATTAAAAATCAAGAATGGTGGGTTGCTTTTAAAATTAATGCATGAGATGATGTGATTTTAATTGCGTTTGCAAATTGACTGTTTAGGCTTTTGATATTTATCTTTTGTAGTTTTATAGATGAGATTAATGTAAAACCTAGTGTTTATGGGTAGTTTATTATTGTAAATCGAGTCTGTAAGTCTATGTCAAGAGTTGCTATGACGAAGACCCTAAAAACAGAGGAGAAAATGAAAATCGGTGAGCAAATCGGAGGTTGTCCTATGAACGGTGTCGCGACATCCCAAACAATGAGAGGTCCATGACATTACCAAGACCTCCATGGTATTGCAAGGTCCGCTGCGTAGGTTCTCCTTGGGACCTCTGTGGTACTATTAGAATTTGCATGGGTATTACTGAGGTCTTCCACGGGTCAGTTTGGTTTGTTATTAGTTTGGTTCTTAGTTTTAGGTCTTATCCACTTTTCTCTTTCATTTTTCATTTTTTTCTGAATTGGGTCTTTTTGCTTCTGTTTTTTTTTAAAAAAAATTTAAAATTGGGTGTATTTCTTTTTATAAATATAGATCGAAATTGGATGTTTTTATGTTATTTTTTTTTTACCATCTCTAAATAACAAACATACATGCACTACAATTGTTAAAAGAAACCAAGGATAGAGTTTATTTTCAATGGTACATGTATACTCTCGGTTCAATTTGACTTTGATTGACTTTTTCAATAAAAAACCGATCTAACTCGATAGTTTTTTTTTTTTTTTTTTCAAATACAAACCGGTATGCTCAATTTTACAATTTAAAAAAGAAAAAAGAAATAAACCATTCCAAACTAGCAGATTGACTTCGTTCAGTTTAATTTTTTAATTTTTTATTGCACTCCTACCTCTAATGTCGTCCATGGGACTACTAAGTTCATTGATAGGTACTACTTAGGTCTTCCACCATACCACTGGTTTCTCCAATGGGTACATTATTAAGGCAACTCATCAGAGGAGTTCAATGTGGTCTATTATTCTGATATTAGTCTGTAATATTGATAGACATTATAATTGTATGCCTCTTTATAAAAGGCACCAAAGACCACTTTAACTCAATGAGAAGATGAATTACTTTGAGATTTGTTATTTATTGTTCTTGTGTTATACGTACATTTTGATGGTATGAGAGCTACTGCTTAACAACAATAATGGCGTCCTTGGATTCTTCTTCTCATACTGATAATGTCATTTCTTCTGGGCTAAGAACAATGGTGATAAATCCTAGTCATAAGCTATCTATAATCATAATTAACACAGAATAATTATCTAACTTGGAAGATGAACATTCTCAACACATATTATGGCCATTCCTTAGAGAAACCGCCAAAAGAAATTCAAAGAACCATTGAATCTTCTAAAACAAATATAGTTACCACTCCGACTACTAATTTCGAAGTTTATTTGATTGTAAATCATGAATACATGAAACGGGTGCATCAAGACGACTCCTTTGTTCTTGGTCAATTGGAGCGATGAGTGAATATATTGTTTCACAGATGATTGGATGTGTTCCAACAAGAAAATTTTAGTTGCAAGTAGAATAGACGTATTATACCTCAAACATTGCAAGGATAATGCGATTAAAAAGTTAATTGAGGAAAGGAGGGGACGCTATCAAAGAATATGTTGCGATGAAATGTGAAATTGGATGTGAGTTTCACTAAAAGAACATATTGTCTACATTTTATCAGGTTTAAGCACTTAATATGATTCAGTTGTCTCAGTGATTTCTATAAAACATAAACCAAACCCCTACATGAAATATATTCTCTATTAATGACTCATAAATCTAGACTTGAAAGAAATTCAAATATAAATCCAAATGGTACATTACCAACATAAAATTTGGTTTTGGGTGCATGTGATAAGAAACCAACCATAATAATAATAGCCAGACGCGAACTCAATTGAATGCAAAACAATAATTTTATAGGAGAACGAAATGGTAACCGTGGAAGAGGAGACAATCGTGGTTTCTGGTCAAAGAACTCAAACCCTCAATATAATATCTAAAAACAATCGTGGTTTCTGGTCAAATAACTCAAACCGTCAAAATCAAATCTAAAATTTGTTCAGTGATACATTTTGATACACTAACCTCCCTTCTGAATCCTACAGAGGTTCTCCTATTAGGTCACTTGAGATCCTTCATGGTCTCACTCAATCCACGCTACAAGAAATTTTACTTTTTTCAATGGAAAGAACCATCGAAAAAGGTAAAAAAGAGTCGGGAAATGGTTTTTAAAACAACACTTAACCTCATCCAAATTTCTAAACTGAACTAAAGTCTCTAAAATAAAAATTAAAAAGAAAAAAAACAAAAGATAAACACTCAAATCCTTAAAACAAAGACATCGAGAGAGCTATGATCAATTTTGGTGAGGATATATGTGCTATCTTGAAGCTTCAGAAGGTAGAGTCCGTGAATATGACCTATCTTGAGGCCATACCAAAAAAGTTTTTCCATCCAACTTTTTCCTAACGCCTATGCAAATTGCGTTGAGAATGCCACCCCGTCCTGATATTTTTTCAACACCATCGGGATATCATTTTTCTCGCGACAGTAAAAAACCGTTGGAAAAAATTTCGTTGGAAAAGACAAATATTCTTGTAGTGCCACTCTGATCAGCTTCTTAATGCTTTGGGTGGCTATTGGTAAGATGTGGACCCATTGACCTTGAATTATCATCCTGAACCTTTATATCTATCACTAGGCCATTCAAACTCCACAAAATATTCTACTATGCAATTCAAACTTCAATATATTGTGTATGTGTGTGTGAAATTCAGATACCACAACCATTTCTCCTTACTAATGGTTGTTATGATCAAACTCACAAATCCAAAGCAACTTGCATTTTTCATCCTACCGCTCAACCATAAGCCACCCTTACTAATACTTTCTTTTTTTAATAAGAAACACGAAATAGGGATCAACAGATGCACCAGAACATTTCACTAGATTGACGACCCATAACATCCTCATCATCTCCTACTCACACGTAATAATACTTAACATTTCGATTTAGGATTTAGGGTTTAGATGTTAACTAATATTTAACATTGTCTAGATCAAAAGACCTTCAATTTTTTTTGAAACATATTAATTTTCTAACAAATTTTGGATAAAAACAAACATGACATATATGACATATGGATCGGGAAAATTAAAAAAATATAGTGGTTTTGAAAACAATTTACAAAAATATTGTAGTTTTGAAGCTATTTACAAAAATATTGTTGTTTTTTTCTTTAATAGGTCAAAGGTTGAAAATTTGACCAACCTACGTCGAATTTTCAAGTGCGTCCTACTCTTGTAGAAAATATTCTACGTGAGCAATTAAAGGATTCTGATCTGAAGAAGTTAGCTGAAGAAGTGGATAAAGGACTGAGGACGGACTATCAACTAAGAGCTGATAAAGTGCTATTAAAAGAAGGTAGAATATGCATACCTAAAGATCTACCAAGGAAGGTAAGTATGAATTTGAGTTATTCTCATTTAAAGTTTGAGATAAAATTGTTTATGTGGTAGATAGTTTGGTTCAACATCTAGCTTAGAGATAGCTAGGTGAGGTATCATTGGATAAACTAAGGAATTGATATCAGAGTAGTGCAGTGGAAGCATGGTAATAGACAAGGTTATTGGAGGTTACAACGGTGGTTGCTGTGAAACCTTGAACCAGAGTTACTTCGAGTAAATTTTGAGGACGAAATTTTCTTAAGGGGGAAGTAAATGTGAAACCCGGATTTCTATTTTCCTTACTTAAGCAAGTGATAAAAGGAATTAACTAAGTGAAAGTTAAACCTAGTTAAGGGGAAGGAAATTTCTAAGTGTTTAGTAGATTTTCTTTGAATAAATTAAGTTGAGCTTTATTGGTAAAATTGTAATGAAATTTGTATAATAAGTAGGTTGATGAGAAAGTTAGTGTGAAGGGTGAAGAAGGAATGGGGATTTGAAAAGAAAAATATGGAATTGAGTTAGGAAAGTTGGGGGAAAATAATAAGTAGGTTGAGCTAGTGTGGAATAATGAGGAAATTAAGTTTGGAAAATTTGGGAAAAAATTCGATTAAGTATGGAGAAATTAGGTGAAGTGCGTTATGGCTGAAGGACTGAGGAAAATATGGAAGTTATGTGAAATGCGTATTGTGCACAAAGGACCGAAAGAGAAGTGACTAGTGGCACAATCGTGTAAAAATTGCACGAGACAAACAATGTTCGCAGTAGTTAAGAGCGAGATCGTTCAGAGTGAGATCATTGAGACCAAGATTTTGAGCGAGAGAAAGAGTGAGATTGGAGAGAGCAAAACCAGTGAGAAAAGAGAACGAGAGTGGAGAGAGCGAGACCAACGAGAAAGTTGGAGAGAGCGAGAGTGGAGAGAAAAACAGAAAGCTGGAAAGAGCGAGAGAGAGAGCGAGATTGGAGAGAGCAAGATCAGCGAGATTGTTGGAGAGAGCGAGATTTTGAGTGAGAAGGGGGGAGAGAGCGAGAGTGGAGAGAGCGAGAATGGAGAGAGCAAGACTAGCAAGAAAGTGGGAGAGAGTGACACTGCCGAGAGTGGAGAGAGCAACACTGCCGAGAACGGAAAGAGCGAGAGCGCCTATGCGTTAGCCTTGCTTTGTCCGATTCGAACGTCACGCCCACACCTCGCCTATGCATTGAACGGCCGAGCAAGCTTTTGGGCGATGTATTTGGACGCGTTGGGGTGGATTATGCATTTAAAAACCCTAATTTGAATACAAACAAAGCTTGAAGACGTCAGGGCAAACGTCAATTAAAATTTAGGTGTCCGATTAAGAGAAATTCTTAAAACCTAAGAAATTGTGTTGGATTCGTTTGGGGAAGAACACATTGAACCAAAGTGAAGTCAGCTTGCGTTGATAAATGGAGGATTAAACACTTGGCCATGCAGCCAAGTAGGTGCTGTCAATCCCACAAGCAATTTGAAAGCCTATAAACAGGGAGTTAAGATTTCATTTTCAAATCACACAAAGGGTTCAGAGGAATGTGTCAACTTTGGACGAGGAGATCTTCCAATTTACTCATGCGTTTGGAGTAATTCTAAAGCCATCTGAAAGCCCTGAAAGTCTAGTTTTCAGAGTAGGGCTTCCCGAGGAAAAGACTTAAAGGAACTGGCTAGAGGTTGAGAAGAAGACAGAAGGGTCAGACTGTCGAATCAGTCTAAGCCATTCTTGAAGATTTTGAGATTCTGGCCAAATCACGAGGAATTCTAAGCCAAAAGTTTAGGGTAAGATTCCTAAGACATTTTAGAATATGTTTGTAGAAGGAAGTATTTTCAAATAAGGTTCGGAACAATGAGTAATCTAAGTTGTAAACTGAATCTGGATTCTAGGGGTGAAAAAGGGACCCGAGGAGCTACTAGAGTGAAAAGTTTCTAAGAGTTCGAGGTGAGTGGCTAAAATGTTTTCGAACTAAAATGTTTTTAAACTGTTTTGATTACAACATTTACAGAAAGCATATTTGTGAAAATAATTCTCATGCCTACTAGTTTTATAAAGTGGTTTCCAGGCAAGATCTGAATTGTGTTGTGAACGCATGCCTATTGTTGAAAAACTATTTACATATTTTGATTTTATCTAGCATGCGTTACCATCTTCAAAGCCATGTTGTATATGTGTTATACTGTACATGCTTTAAAGAGAAAAGTTGTTTATAAATAATTTTGGTAAAATGCGGTGCCGAAGTATAAGGAGAAGGCAACCACCCAACTAGATACTGAAGTACAAGGAGAAAGTATCTATTGGTACTGAAGTACGTTTGAGAAGGTACCAAACCAACGAGATACTGAAGTACGTTGGAGAAGGTATCTGAGCAGTAGTACCTAATGTGACCACAAGTGAATAAAGTCAGAGATTGAGCAAAAGGGTTCTCTCTGGACTAGTAGTTGGTGTTGGGATTATTTTACTAGATATACAGTACTTTGATTTGAGAAATGATTTTACTGTTTTATGTTTAAAACTGTTTTATATACATTACGCATGGAAATTATTTATGCTGTAAAAGTTTATATTTCAGAAAAAACTATTTTATGAAATTATGCATGAGAATTTACTATGTTTTCTCGGTCACTCACTGGGCGTAAACTCACCCCATTTTTAAATGTTTTTGTTTCCCCCCCTCCCCCCTTCCCACAGGTAGCGGTCGAATCCTCTGAAGATAGCTCAGTATCTGTTCTGCCACTAAAGGACCAAAAGACTTATAATCGTTTGCTAGGTGGTTACTGTTAATATTGTACACATGTTACTATATAGGGACTAGGGTTTGTGGTTTTGGGACTTGTAAATCTAATGTTGTAAATACTCTAAACATATTAAGTTTCTAAGTTAATAAATTGTGGGCCTAAAGACATCGCGTTGATATGAATTGTATTTGGTATCAGAGTTATTCCGCAAGAGTTTTTAGGCAGTAAGTGTCAGTCTAAGGGTTGATAACTGCTGCAGTCACGCCCTTCTCTAGGCTAAGAGGGTGGTCTGGGGCGGGGTGTGACACTTTGGTTGTCACTACATATAGCAAGAACCTGGTTCAAATCATTCGCAACATCACAGAGTCTATTGTTGTTCGATCTCTGTGAATTATAAAACAATTAGATAGTATTTAAAATAAATTAAACTTAAAAATAATTAGATAATATTCATTCATTTACCAGATACTTCACGCTGCTCCCAAACAAGTGACGTAGCACCTTGTGATATTATTATACCAATGAATGTAATCTTGAGTGACATCACTGTCAAACTGTTCAGTAGAAACCCCCACTGCAACAAAACTTGCACGATAGTGTCATCGCACTACCAAATGTGCAACTTTTTGGGACCAATTTATAGTCCTTAAGTCGATATCATGCAGTAGGGGTTCAGTATTACAAGGCGATGGGACATTCTACCAAAAATCGACTTGTATCACTCTGTTAGGAAGATGCCACTCACCAATATGAAAACATATGAGAGGACTCATCGTCCGCCATATGTTTTGATCATTCGTACAGAAATTGACCAAGTATGCATAATATTTTTATACGGCTCTCAAATAACCTGAAACACAAAATATTATATTGGAGAATATTAAAGACAAATACAATAAAAATATGTATAAAATAATCAATTAGGTTTAGTGTAATGTACCTGATTAAGTTGAAGCAGATAAAACATGTATCTACTACATGTGTGGCTGTCCTAGTCACACAAAATTTGTCTCTCCACCTAAATTTTTAAATTGATAATTTAGAATCTAAATTAACAAGATCAGTGATATAAAAATTAAATTGAATTAAAATAACATACCGAGAACCATAGGCTCGTCCAGCTAACTGAGCGTCATTAACATGTTGTAGCTATGGAGCCATTGTTGGAAATTGCTCCCAAGCCCATAGTTGCAAAAGTATGAGAGGCCCAGCTATCTCACGAACTTCAGGTCTTGTTGCTTTGCATAGTTGTCTATACAACCATGTCAAACATGCTCCACCCCACGAATACCGCCCCGCATCATAGAGGTTAGCTAATAGTGACAGGAACATCAAGTAAATAAAATGACTTGATTTGTCGGAAAAAAGACTTGCACCCATCATTTGTAGTATATATGCTCGCGCATATCTTATGACAATTTCCTCGTCTGCATCATCTGCAAGCTTACGGAATTGTGTTCCTAACCATATCAAACTTAACCTCAATCCTATTATTTTGTCGGCAGGTGCGGTCACACCAAGGTAAAATTGACAAACTTGTGACCAATCATCGTACATCACTTTGGTTTCCGGCTCACCGTCAACAGGTAACCCCAACAACACTTCTATATCTTGTAGAGTGATAGTGCACTCACCAACAAACATATGAAATATATGCATCTCAGGCCTCCATCTCTCAATCAAGGTTGTGATCAGATGCCAGTCCAACTGAATAAATCCCAATTTGACAACCCCATAGTATCCAAATGTACGCAGTAGCGGTAGTATTTGAGGGTGGAGTGGGATAGTGCGCTGGAGAACTGTCTCTCGACGCCTGCAAGATATTTCTCTAGTAGTACGATCTCGCCATACAACAGATGATCGATGAATGGACTGATCGTACAAAACATCGGGATCAAATGGCTCTGGGTTTAAATCCATGATCTAAAAGAAAAAAAATATTTATTTCTCAATTAAAAAAAATTGTTTCTCAATTAGAAGAATAATGTACAACTTAATTAACTAAATTAAATAATGTACAACTTAATTAAAAGAATATTGTATAATTTAATTAAAAGAATAACGTACAACTTTATAAATTATAATAAAAGTATCTACACTTAATTAAATAAACATGATAAAAAAATTATTTATTTCTCAATTAAATAATGTACAACTTAATTAAAAGAATAATATACAACTTAATTAAAAAATTGAATATACAATAAAAGTATCTACACTTAATTAAATATACATGATAAAAGAAGTATTTATTTCTCAATTAAAAGAATAATGTACAACTTTATAGATTATAATAAAACAAATTTGAATATACAATAAATTATAATAAAAAAATTGAATATACAATAAATTATAATAAAAAAACTGAATATACAATAAAAGTATCTACACTTAATTAAATATACATGATAAAAGAAGTATTTATTTCTCAATTAAAAGAATAATGTATAACTTTATAGGTTACAATAAAAAAATTGAATATACAATAAATTATAATAAAAAAATTGAATATACAATAAAATGAATAGATAATAAAAAAAATATTTATTTTTCAATCTCTAACTATCTGGAGCCCGTCTTAGTAACGAAGGACACTTCCTTTGATTATGGCCTAACTAATTACAAAATCCACATTGTTATCGAGTGACTGGTTCTGTCCAATCCATCTCATTGTGATAACGTGAACTTTTTGGTTTACCAGATTTTCTCAACAACGATGGATCAGGATGTAAGACGGGCATATTAGGGTGCGTGATCCAGTAATCTTCATGCAGTACAGGTTGAAATTGAGGAGAGTAACATTCAGCATACATGGACAATTTATAGTAGTCCTCAATAAAGTCTTC
Organism: Benincasa hispida; assembly: GCF_009727055.1. NCBI lineage: Eukaryota > Viridiplantae > Streptophyta > Magnoliopsida > Cucurbitales > Cucurbitaceae > Benincasa > Benincasa hispida. The sequence goes on from NC_052359.1 coordinate 49,515,313, forward strand.
GTAGTTCATGTTAAAATGTGAGCAAACGGCCATAAAATGCGAGCATGGAATGTTGAACGCTTGCCACTTGTTACATGAACAGTACCACTCGGACCTTTTTAGCCTCAATATTTGAACATTTCCTCCTTTGGCATTGAGACTATAACATCCGATCTTAACATGAAACACACATTCATACCGATCGTATGATTGTACTTCATGTTTATTAGATCTTGCAACCCATTTATTTATTTTCTCGTGTGCATACCTGGATTTTTACTCCACTTAGTATTATAAAATATGTTTGAAATAAATTTATAACATATATAATATATATATATATATATATATTACGCGAATATATTTATCTTAACGCTCCAATGCATCCTATTTCTTCTCTCTTTTCTTGAAATAATTCACGTTTTTGAAGAATGTTATTTGAAAGAGCAATCATAGGCAACATTCGAGCTTCTTTGAGGATCCATTTATTGCACTCTGTTAGATTTGTCGTCATCCACCTATATCTGAACCCCTCCTTAATGTACTTGAGTCCATTGCTCTAACTAATGTTGTCAAAAAAACCCAGACAGCTCCAATTTATTCCTTTGATATCTTCAATTGCTTTTTTATTGAACTTCCAAATTTGAAACTGACACTCGCAACGATAAACATAATTTTCAATGTATTAAATCTGAACTTTTTATTCAAGTTGTTGACGATATGTCGTAAGCAAAAAAACGATGGTGACCATTTTGGTCCCGTCCAACCATTCGCTGGATTGTTCACTGTTGGCGGTTATGCAGCATGTCAATCTAAAATTAAACACACTCTCGTGTGTTACAATTTCTCTCAAGTATTTCAGGAACCATCCCCATGAGTCTGCGGACTCTTCATCAGAAACGACAAATGCAAGTGGAAGAAGATGCCCGTTTGAGTCAACGGATGTAGCATCAACATTTTTTCTCAATATTTGTTGTACAAGTTTGTACCATCTATCTGAATTATCGGTCAAAATTTATTAAAAGCTTCTATACAAGGACCAAATGCCCAAAATACAGAAGTTAGGATAATATGACCTTCAGTAAGCGTTTCTTTCACTCTCCACTCTACACGTGTTCCGGGATTGGTCTGCTTAACCATATACAGCCACATGGATAACAATTTGTAAGATTCATCCCAATCACCGAACACTTTAGCCAATGCTTTTCTTTTGCCCTCCAATACCCTATGGTAAGGAACATGATATCCAAATTTTGATTTGATGGCGGATTACAGTTGTGCCACACTGATAGATGGTTTTTCTCTTACGGCATCACAGAACTCTAGTGCAATTATTGATGAATCCAATTACACATGACTTTGACTCATATCTGAATAAAAACATTAAGCAATCGTGTAGGAGTTTGTGGGCGATCAAGTAGTAAGGAAATAGAGCTCTCGAGAGGCCATCGCAGCGTGTCGCTCATCGTGTACTTCTACTAGGCGATCGTATAGTAAAGCTTAGCGATCGTGTAGCACTTGATACACGATCGTATAGTAAAAGGTAGACGATCGAATAGGTTTTGAGAAGGCGATTGTTTAATTCTTATATCTAAGCGATCGTGTAGTGAGGAAAGAGAGCTCTCGAGAGGCCATTGGTGACGAAAAATTATTACTAGCCGTCAAAGACTTGAAGAATAAAATTAGGTGAACGCAATATGCGATATATGTCTTAAGATATGCGTTGATTATCATGCGTCAGTGGTCATACGTTGGAAAGAACTATGCGTTAATGAATGTATGCAATGACCATGCATTCCTGTCACAAGTTTTCTTGCGCTCACGCCAAGTATAACGTGAACGCAAGTTTCTCGGGTGATCTGAGGTCGAACTCAGGGACTTGTAGCTAGTTGTATGCAGTGATGTGTATACGGCGGTTGAATAAAAGAATGATGGGGGGTTTTAAGCTACCATCTACTCCTACTCCTAACTAACAGACAATGCAATGAGAAGTATGAATGAGAGGTAGAGACACGACAACTGTTGACGCATAATAAATGGATGGAAAAATAGATTAAATGTGGAGATGTCTTCATCGCAACCCTTCATCGCAACCCATAATAAATAGTCTCTTTTTACGTTCTAAATACCATTTTATGTATAAAACTGACTATTCCGTTAATTGATGACCTATGTAATTTAATCTTAATCCTGAGCTAACTATGAATTTCTGTTCACTCGGAATTATCCTTAGATCTGCATAAGTGAGGGCAGCTCGTTATCGCTGGCCTAATAAGCCTCCCATTTCAGGGGTAAGATCAGGTGGATAACTGGGAACATAGGGTGCAAGACGGAATTCATCCCTACCCATTTTAGGGATAGTAGATAGGTTGTTCCATTTAGTACTAAATCCAGGTCTTGAACAAGGGGCTCCACCCTCTCCTTGGCCCGAGAGGGGTTCAGTTTATAGGTTGGACCAATTGTTCATTAAAGGATCAGTGGAACTTAAGGAACAAGATGTAGTCTTGGGGGTAAAACGGTTTTTATGACCCAGCCGAGATTACGAACAACCTGTGAAGGATTATCTTACTAATCATGGTTATATCATATGGATACAAATATATCTATAGTGGGGGGAGTGCAACTACGGGACTACAGTGGAATGACCCGTGAGTTAACGAATGTTGATTAGCTCTGTGTAAAGAGTTTAGCCAGCTAATCTCGAATCGTTGGAGCCCATGATCTATAGGTCCATTAGGTTCTCCTACTAGCTCATATGGAATAAACTTAGAACAGTATGATAGAATAATTCGAATTGTTCGAATTAGGTGAAGAGAGAGAAACCGATAAGTATATGTGATATAGTGGTTGGGATCTTCAGTTTAGAGATACAGCTTTAATATTGAAATGTGAATTAAATATCAAGAATATGAATACGTTCATATTTGGAAGCTCGGAAATAATGAAAATGGTCAAAGATATAAAAAGTCAAAGAGTTGACTTTTGACTTTGAAAAGTCAAACTTTGACCGACTTTATATTCAAATGTGATTTGAATTTTGAGAAAATGAATGCGGATTCATGCTCTAGAGGTCAAAATTAGTCAACACAGAAAAAATAATAAAAAGTCAAAATGTTGACTTTTTGGTCAAAGTTTGACTTTGACAAAATGACTATTTTGCCCTTTGACTAAAGTTAGTGGGAAAATCCAAACTTTTGTTGAATAATTCCACTAACAAAATAGTGAGCTAGGTGTTGGCATATAGTGGAGACATTAAGCCCACTTAGATAGTGGATTTTAGGTGTTGGGTTTTTATGGATTTGTTTCATGCAATTGTTGCATGGCTTTTTTCTATAAATTGGGCTTTCAATTATGGATGAAAAACTTTTGCTATTTTTGCCAAAATAGTTTTCTAAAATTGGGCTAAAAAAAAAAAAAAACCAAACCTAATCCAAATTTCCATCTTCTTTTCCATCTCTTTATCTCTCTCGGGTTCTTCATCCAACGGGTCCCACAACCCAGTTCTGAGTCCAGTGGATAGTAGGTCAGCTCTAGTGGTGGTCCGGAAGATTTCGAGTCGAGATTCAGTGAGGAAAAGCGTTGTTCGGGAGCTACAAAGGTTGTATCCTATCCATTTTAATTCACTGTTTTTTCCTTCATTTGAATGCTATTTTCCTATTAATTAGAAGCAATTAGAGTATAACTAGTTCCTTATTCTGCTGCGTACAGCTACAGCTTCACACCAAGCAAATAAAGTTCTCTCACACACTCACGTAATGCACACCTCCCGGTGGTTTGCTACATGCTTCATATCTCTAATCCGCATGATTAAGTATGTGATACTCAAGCAATCTCACTAAGTGATGAAATGAAAGTTAAGGATGCTAAGTAAAGAAAGATGGAGGTGAAATCGAAGGAAACACAGAAATGCATTAAACACACATTGTATTAATTTCTTAATCCGAAATGTAATACAATACAATATAAGAAAAGAAGAGAAAATGAAAGGATCAGCTGGAAGCAATGATTTGCTTCCAGCAGATGTGTATCAAGGTTGCCGGTGGTACCATGGATGGACGGTGGAGCTGACTCTTTCGAGATCTAACTCCGACGAAGGCTCTGGTTGTCACTTGGAATGGATGAAGGAGATGAACTCTCAAGCTTTCTTCTAACGTGTTTGTCTGGATCACAAGGATCTGCCCGAAGGCCGAAACTTGGATGATTTGAAATTCTGCTCGGCGAATTTTATTTATAGAGCTTGATCGCCGACAGCATTAATGAACCTGTTCTGATTTTGACACTAGCGGCGCGTTGGTCCTTTTCTGAGTATCTGCTGCTAATGATGTGGTAGATGAAATGTCAGCATCATCTTTTGATTTTCTCGAGAGATGCGTTGATGCGTCTATTCCACCAACCTTGCGTTCATCCCACTATTATGGTTATCGTGTAGCCGCAATCGTGCAGTGACCACAATCGCTTAATACCGCAACTTCTATACGATGACCGCAATCGCTTGACGATCGCAACTCTTATGCAATGGACGCATGCGGTTGATCACCGCAACACCCATGCATTAATCATATGCGTTCACCTTTGCGATGGAGAGTTTCTCTATATGCGGTAGCTCGACTTCCGCCTTTGCGTCCACTTCCTGCGTTAGTTACAAAAATAGACAATTGAACGCATAATAATGGGTTAGCCAAGATTCTCAATGTTGAACGCCACAAACTCTTTTTCTCATGAATTCCTAACATAATTGTCGCATATTCTACTTAACAGCCTTCATAATTCTAAATAAAAGGCCTAAGATGACATGCATTTCTGCATGACATCAGTCATCGCAACGTGTCGCTCATCGTGTACTTCCACTATGCGATCGTGTAGTAAAGCTTAGCTATCGTGTAGTAAAGCTTAGCGATCATGTAGTAAAACTTAGCGATCGTGTAACATTTGGTATACGATCGTATAGTAAATGGTAGGTGATCGTATAGGTTTTGAGAAGGCGATCGTCTAATTGTAATAGCTAAGCGATCGTGTAGAAGTTTGTGGGCAATCATGTAGTGAGGAAAGAGAGCTCTCGAGAGGCTATCATAGCGTGCAGCTCATCGTGTACTTCCACTATGCGATCGTGTAGTAAAGCTAAGCGAGTATGTAGCATTTGGTATACGATCATATAGTAAAAGGTAGGCAATCGTATAGGTTTTGAGAAGGCAATAGTCTAATTGTAATAGCTAAGCGATCGTGTAGTGAGGAAAGAGTGCTCTCGAGAGGCCATCGCAGCGTGCCACTCATCGTGTACTTCCACTAGGCGATCGTGTAGTAAAGCTCAACGATCGTATAGCACTTGGTATACGATAGTATAATAAAAGGTAGGCGATCGTATAGGTTTTGAGAAGGCGATCGTCTAATTGTAATAGATAAGCGATCGTGTTGGAGTTTGTGGGCGATCGTGTAGTGAGGAAAGAGAGCTCTCGAGAGTGGGAGTTTAGAAGACGTTGTCGCGGAGAGGTCATCGCAGTGTGCCACTCATCATCTACTTCCATTAGGCGATCGTGTAGTAAAGCTCAGCAATCGTGTAGCACTTGGTATACGATCATATAGTAAAAGGTATGTGATCATAGAGGTTTTGAGAAGGCAATCGTGTAATAGTAATAGTTAAGCGACCGTGTAGGAGTTTGTGGCCGATCGCAGAGATTAGTAACGCGATCGTTTAGTCATACTGATGCTGATCGTGGAAAGATTGTAACTGATTGTTTAGTGTCTCGTAAGCGACCGATTAATCTTGTTTTGATTCCTATCATCTAATGAAGAAGTTGTTCATCGTTCACTTGTTCTTTTCCGGAAGTTTGCACCTATTGTTACGCTAATAAAGAATTACTAACGATCACATAGTAATTTTTACTAAATGATTGTGTGCGATCGTGTATAATTACTAAACGATTGTATTGTAATCTACTAAACTACTAAATGATTGTGTGCAATCATGTTATATATTACTAAACGATTCTTTAATTTCCTTTAGGTCGAGGGTTTCTTCTTTAATTTTCCAGAGTCGAGGTTAATTTTCTCCTTTCCCTTAACCTCTTCTTAATTTTCGACAGGTCGAGGGTTGAACCCTCGACAAATATTTTTAAACAAAATCTCCGCCTCGAAAACTCCAAAACAACAATAGATTTCTAAATAGTTTCAGAACCACTATTATTTTCCTAAATTGTTTTCCTAATCACATATTAAAAAAAAAAAAAAAAAAAAAAAAAAAAAAAAAAAAAAAAAACCTCCCATATGGATCCTTGTTGCGATTTATTATTTGTTATAATCGTTTAGGTTAAGATTTTGAGATTTATTTCTATTGGTGATAATAGATTAATGTAGCGATTCCTTTTCATGTCTAATCTAAATCAATTTTGTAGAGATTTCTACTTTATAATATCGGTGAAATAAATTTATTTAAAATTTATGTTACTTTTATTTTAATTAGTGTATGACACTTGTTGTTTAATTGTCAAATGAAGGACCCACATGGATCTAATGACAAAAAGGGCTGGATTTTGCAGAATTGAAGTCAAGTTCGTATTGCATGTGCAGCTGCATAATTGAAAGACATTATTAACTGAACCCCTTCGTGAGGTTGATTTTAAGGCTGCTCACCAACCTATGAACTCCGACAACTAATCATGATAGTCACCTGATGTAGGTTTTTTTTTTTTTTTTTGCCTTTCTGTTTTGAAATTACAAGTTCGAATTTTTTTTTCTGGTAAAACTTACAATTTTCATTGCAGTAACCTTAATTTAAAAAAAAAATGATAGTTACAAATATAGACATTAGACCTAAAGTATTAGTAGATATAACGTAATGTAAAAAAAATTACAAATATGGTCAAATTTAAATAGTTTATCAATGGTAGACCATATTATTGGAAGGAGTCTATCAATGAATAATTTTATAATTTTTTTTAAATGATGTTATACACTTGGTTATTATTTCTAAAATGCTATCAATTACAATTATCCTTTTAAAAAACCATAATAGTTATTAATCATGAACTAAATTATTCATTTTGTTCAAGATGCAGGGTAAGTCTGTAATATCATTGCTATTTAACTTTGCTAGGTGTGTTGTGGTTATGAATCTACTACCCACCATTGTAAGGTGACGTGAGCACACTATATTACATGTGGGTGGAACTTGTTCCGACTTAAGTAACTAAAAAAAATTCAAATATGACACAAACTGTGATTTCCCTCCTTACTAATTTTATCCTTTGGTCATGTTTTATTTTAGTGAAAATGTAATAAATCAATAGTAACATGAAAAATTGGTCCAGTTTGATTATCTTTAGTATTGTTTACTAGTGTCCTACACCCACCCATACTCATTTTTGGAGCTCACTTCTAAATCTGCAATAAAAAAATGCAAATTGATTGACGAGCGGAGGGTGCTCAATCCAATTGCGTCTGAAAACTATGTCGTATTGTTACAATTACCGTTAAAATTACCATTAGTGTGATTGTTTTCACATGAAAAAGTATGAATTTTGACACCTCAACTATTATCGTTACCATTATCGTTTGGCCCTCAGAGTTAAATGTAAAGGTAACAATAACAGTAAATGTCATAAAATTCATAATTCTAGGTAAACGTGATAAAAAAAATAATCTAATTACATTTGTGATTGTAACCCATTACCATTGATCAATCAATAGAATTATATTATGATTACACCAATTTTCATTATGAGTTGGTAAACGTGGACTTAGTGTTTAATGAATTAGCATGTTGTAAAATATTGAGATGACTAAAAAATGTGTTTTAAAAAAAACATTAGGCAACAAGTATGTAAACATTGATGTCCTAAATCTCTTGTAATCCCATAGTTTGTAAACATTGTATAAACATATTGTTGTTAATAAAATAAGTCTATTTTATAAGCATATACTCAATTCAATAAACTAAGACCCGAGGTTATTTCATGTAATTTAAATAAGTATGTAGAGACATACAAGTGGATCTTGTTTAAATAATAACCTAAACGGTCTGTAGAAGATGGATAACGCTGGGTACCTTATCCTGATGACATTACGGATACAGCCTGCTTTGTAGGTGTTACAAGTGTTGTAAAGTGCTACAGATGATCTAATCCTAATCATTCATGTGGAGACATATTAGTGGAGGTATCCTATACAAAGAGTTTGTATAAGGTCAAACCACGAAATGATTAGTCTCTTTATATAACGTCGTTAATAATAGAGACTTACATTTCAACAGGATGACCATAGGTGGCATGACCTAAATCTTGAGTGAATTGTGAACTCTTACTCATGAAGGCGGTCATTTGATTTGTATGGGTGAGAGTGGCAAGATTGTCAACTCAACAAGCCTACCATTTTGGGGATTCGTCTAACTAGGAAGCTGGGAACACAGCTACACTAGACGAAATTCACTCATTCCTAGATACAGGGGCAAGTAGATAAATTGCTCTCTTAAGGGCTAATTCTGAAACATAGTGGCCACATCCTCTCCTAGCCCGAGAGGGACTTGATCATAATGGGACTATGACTTATTATTCATTAGAGGAGTCAGTGGTACTTAAGAAGTTAGATGTAACTACAGGGGTAAAACGGTAATTTTAGCATAGTTGTACTTACAAGCAATTTGTGAAGGGTCATCGCACTGTTGATTGGTTACATCCAATGGACACAAAAAATTATCTATAGTACGAAGAGTGCAACTATTGGTCTTTAATGCAGTGACTGGTAGTTAACAGATGTTGGGTAATTTAATTAAAGAGTTTAATTAATTATCCGAGTACCGTTGGAGCTTCAATCTATAGGTCCATAAGGTCCCCTCTGTAACTCAATAGAGATTTAATTGATAATTATTTTTGGATTAATTTAAAGTGTTCAGATTAATTAAGAAAATTAATTATATATGATATAATTAAACTAAATATATATATGATATAATTAATATGAGAGGAATTTGAATATGATTCAAATACTAATTATATGAATGAGATTCATGTAATTAAATTTAATATAAATATGATTTATATTGAGAGGAATTAAAAATTTAGATATGATCCAAATATCACTTATATGGATGAGATTCATATAAGTGGATTTAATATAAACATGATTTATATTTAATGTCATGTATGGTTGAGAGAAAATAAAATTTATAGTTTATGTTGTATTTGATGCAATATAAAACTACAGGCTATTATGTTATATTTGATATAACATATAGTGTATATATATAATAAAGTAGTTGTCATATATATATTATTAATTTAATTGAAAATAATAAAAAAGGAAGGAGTTATAACTCCCTTCCCCCATTCTCTCAAGTTAACTTACGTGGGATTCGAGAAGTTGAATTAATCATCTTCTTCCTCAATTCACTCTGGGAGAAGAGTTCTTTCTTGAAAAAAATTAACAGAGAAGAAAAATTTTTCTCTTCTCTCTCCTCCTCTCCATCACTTTTCCCTCATCCACGGATTCAAGCAAAACCCACAACTATTGCTTGAATCCTTTATCCTAAGAGACTATAAAGGATTTTTGAGTAGTGGTGTTTGTTCTTGAAGGAGGAGATCCGCGTGGAGAAGGAGTTTTGTTTGTGGCTTATATGAGGGAGTTCTTTAAGAAAGGGTTCTTCAATGGTAAGGGTTTCTGAAACCCTAATTATTCTTTTGTTTAAAGCATGCTATAATTATGTTAATGCAATTCTTGTTTTATTATAAAACTTATATACAGTGAAAAATGGAATTTGGGTCGATCTTTGCTTTTGCTCAAAAATCTTTTTCGATAAATTTTCTTCAGTATATAGATGATTTGTTAATCTTTGAGTCGAATTTGCACGTCATAAATGATGTAAAATATATATTGAGTGCAAACTTCGATATGAAAGATTTAGGAGAAGCGAGTGTAATCTTAGGCATAAAAGTGATTAGGTCTGAAAGGGGAATTTCTTTAGATCAATCTTACTATGTAGAAAAGATTCTAAAGAAATATAATTACTTTAAATGTAAACCAGCATGTACTCTTTATGACCCTAATGTTAAGTTGTTTAAGAACACTAGTGACAGTGTTAATCAAACTGAGTATGCGAGCATCTTAGGCAGTCTCAGATATGTTGCTGATTATACTAGGCTTGATATAGCTTACGCTATAGGATTACTTTATAGGTTTACAAACAAACCTAGTATAGAGCATTGAAATTTTATAGAAAGGGTTATGAGGTACTTAAAGAAAACCCAAAACCTAGGATTACATTATCAAAAGTTTCCCACATCCAGGAAGGGTTCAACGACGTTGATTAGAGTTCCCTCTCGGATGATTCAAATGCTACAAGTGGCTATATTTTTTTAATATAGCAGGTGAAGTTGTCTCTTGGAAGTCCAAGAAACAGACTATTTTAGCCCAATCGACTATGGAGTCAAAAATAATAGCACTAGCAATAGCTAGTGAAGAATCAGGTTGGCTTAGAAGTCTGCTATCAGATATTCCCCTATGGAAAAAGGCGGTACCAACTATATTTATCCATTGCGATAGTACTACAGTAATCGCAAAAGTTCAAAACCGTTACTACAATGGAAAGAGACGACAAAACACAGTACAATTAGAGAGTTCCTCACTATTGGTGTAGTTAGAGTGGATCATATACGGACTGATAAAAATTTGGCAGATTCTTTGACGAAAGGACTGGCCAGAGAGAAGGTTTTCAAAACCTCAGAAAGGATGGGACTTGTGCCTATAGAGAGATGAATCACTATGAGGAAAATCCAACATGTAGACCGGAGATCCCAAGAAATAGGTTCAACGGGTAATAACTGATCACAAGTGATATGAAATGAATCATGCTAAACGAACACAGAGTTCCCTTCCTATGACATAGAGTCTAAGCATGATATCTTAAAGCGTAAGAAAGGTTGAACTTAGTTCTTAATGAGATCTATACTTGATGTCAAGTGGGATACCTAACTACAGGAGTACTCTTGATAAACTCACCTATGTGAATGTGGAAGTGATGGTCGCTTCCTATGGAGTTCTTGGCAAACTCTTTAGAGCGTTCACTAAACCGGGATACACGTGCTAGGCCTTAAAGCATGGGCTTTTGAACTACACCCTAATGATGCTATATGTGAGATGTTATTACAAATAGAGTTCAAAACCAAGAGTTACTTTATTATATTCTGAATCATCTACACTATGTAAAAGTTCAAGTCATAAGACACCTTTGCTTATGTACAGTGTTGTATAGAATGATATTGCTTGATAGAAAATGCTTTTCTTATGTTTTAAATTTTCAAGTGGGGGATTGTTGGTGAAAATTCAAGTTTTAAAAGAAAAGAAAAAAAAAACCTTTGGTCGGGAATCCCACATTGCTTAATTTTGAAAGAAGAGTCTCCTTCTTATACTTCCACCTTAGGTTATGGGTTTGGACCCTAAAGGGTACCAATGTTTTAGAGAGTGAAAAGATAGGCAAATGTAGGTATGCATTACTACAAAATTCAGTATATACTACACTTAACTTTGCACCATGGTCAATACAAACTATGGTATAATGATTAAATTTGTACTATGATTAATAAAAACTATGGTGTAATAATTAACTTTACACCACAATCAATAAACTAAATTTTACACTACAGTCTATAAAAACCTTGATATAAAAGCACATTATGAACTACCATTGTCTAAAAATCAAATGCATATCACGGTTAATAAAAATTGTGGTCTAAAAGCCCATTATAGAATATATTATTAATAACCATAAAAAGTCAAATTTTAACTTTACACCACGACAAATGTGAATTCGTAATATATAGTCAGATCGTGTCGTTTTATTTTAAACTATAATTTGTTGTTGTAGTTGTATATATATCTTAATACAATACTTAAAAAACACTGCAGTTAAAAATCAAAATTTGTACCACAAAAACAAAATGTTTTCTAAATAATAATTTTGTGTGAGACTAAAATTAAATTTATTGGTTAAAGTAGTGGTCTCATATTTAAAATACTAAAACTTTTTTTTTCACTTAAAAAAATCTCACTGGTAAAAAAAACTTAAAAAGAAAAAGAAAACCACCTAAGTGATGGTGCTGTTGGAGCTAACCATTGTTCAACCCATTTTTTATGCTAAATATAGGTGTTTTTATTTGTGGCTTAAAACCACCACCATGGAATTTAGAACCACTATTTTGGCCACTACTCCACCAAATTAGAAACCCATCTAATTAAATTTCTTTTATAACGTCTAGTTAATTTCTTTACCCTTTTGCTTGTTGATCAACATGGTTTGTAATAGCTGCATTAGCAATCTTTCTCAATTCTTTAATTTCTCTATCAAGCAACATAATTAAATAACTCAACATCAGTTTACTTTGTCCAGATTTTTCTCACTATTTCTTTATTTAGATCTCAATTCTCTCTTATAATTGTTTAAATTGATTTTTAAGTTCTAGTTGTTGGGTTTAATTAATCGATATTTTTTTGTTGTTGTTGAAATGTGTTAGTAATTAGTATGCATTCTTGGTTTTTTTTTTTTTTTAAGTATCTTTTTTAATAGGCATAAATTGAAAAATACTCTATCCTAAACAAGTTTCTGAATTTGGTTGTTTTGTTGTCTCATTATAGGAGGACCACATTTTTTTTTCTCTAAAGACGGTAAAATTTCTTCTTTATCCTAATACAACAATTTGTTATGATGTTAATTTTTCTTCTAGTTAGAATTAGAATATTGTAGCTTTTCTTTATTTCAAAGACCTTTCAATTCTTTATCCTAATATATAACTTGTTATGATGTTTATTTTTCTTCTTATTAGAATTAAAATATTGTAACTTTTATTTATTTCAAGGACCAAAAGGGTTAATTATTCGATTTGCAACATATAATTATATAATCCATCGTATAACTTTTAAGGCTTCTATTTTTAATCTTAAAATCTCTAATAGTATGGGGTATGTTGATAGTTCCACTACAAAAAATAGGGCTTATGATAGCTTTTGGACATAGCCTTTTTAATAATAGGCTATGGAATTCCTAAAAAAAGGCGAAAATTGTTAAAAACTAAATTTGGGGGCCGCGCTTAAAATTTTTTGAATTATCCACCTGACGCGTAAAATCCTTTCTTTCTTTTTCTCTATTTCTAGTCTTTTCCTTTCTTCGTCTCTACACAAAAACCTAGATCTTCCTTCTCTAAAATCTCAACCCTTATTTCTCCCAAATCTCAACTTTTCTTTCTTCTCATAGAACCCAATCTTCACCAACGATGAGAATGTTAAAGCTGCCTTGTTGAATCTGGACTCTTGTTTCGCGTTACTCCCTTTTTAGGGTCAGGCCTCTATTGGGTTTTATATCCTAAAACTCGGGGTTTGTAAACAATGAAACTTATTTCTGAAAAATCAATAAGTTGTTATTGAATATATGAATTGCTTATTTCGTTTTAGAAATAAATCCAATAAACTAGAAGATTCATGACTATTACATGAGTACTTGAACTTTATGTGGAGACACAAAAATGGATCAGGTTTGAGTAAATAGTCAAAATAATCTATAGTATATGAATGAGGTTGGGTGCCTCATTTTGGTAACACTATTGGATACTGCCCACTCTGTAGTTGTTACAATGAGTTGTAAAGTGCTACAGATGATGTGATCCTAATTCGTACATGTTATGACATGAGGAGTGGGAGCCTCTTGTGCAATGGGTTTGCACTAGATCGGACCACAAAATCAGTCACGCTTACTTTATAATACTGTTTATTGTTTAAGACTGACTATTTCAAAGCGATGACCTAGGTAACTTGACCTTAATCCTGAGCTAACTATGAACTTCTGTTTATTCGGGATTATCCTTAGAATTGCATAGATGAGGGTTGGCTCAACAATGTCGGCTCAATAAACCTCCATTTCAGGGTTAAGACCGGGTAGATAGCTGGGGACATAGGGTGCAAGATGGAATTCACTCCTACCCACTTTCAGGGATAGCAGAGAGGTTGTTCCCTTAAGTGTTGAGTCCGGATCTTGAACAAGGGACCCCACCCTCTCATTGGCCCAAAAAGGACTCGGTTTGCTGATCGGATCACAAACCAATTGTTTATTAGAGGATCAATAGAACTGAAGGAACAAGAAGTAATCTCGGGGGTAAAATAGACATTTGACCCGACCGTTATTACGAACAACCTGTGAATGGTTAACTTACTAATCATGCTATATCGAGTGGACATAATATACCTGCAGTGAGGGGAGTGCAACTATGGGCTTTAGTAGAGTGGCCCATTAGTTGACGAATGAGGGTTAATTTGGTGTAAAGAGTTTAGTCAATTAATCTCGGATCGTTGGAGCTCATGATCCGTAAGTCCATGAGGTCCCCCTACTAGTTCACAAATGGATTAGCCTTAGAGTAGCATGATAAGTTAATTTGAAACATTCGAATTAGAATTAAGAGAATTAGTAATTATTTGTGATATAATTACGTGTTTAATTTTAGAATTAAATAAAATTAGAGAATCAATTAATATTTAAATATGATTTAAATATTAAATTCATGAATAGGGATTCATGATGGTGGAATTAGTGTTAAATTAATTTAATATTAAACATTAAATTAATTGAATTAATTAAATTATTTAATTCATTATAAATTATTAATTTTATTAGAAAATTTTCAAATTAAAAGAAAAATAGAAGGAAATTGGAAATGGAAAAGTTGGAATTTTCCACTTCCATTTCCATCTAGCTCAATCACTCTTCCACTTCGAATTCTCAATCAAATTCATAATAAGAGGTGTAATACATGCATGGTTTCTTTTTTGCATGAATGTCATGCAATATATACTTCATTTCTAAGTGGAATTAAGAGATGCATTTGGGTGGATTAAGCTGAAAATCTTCAAAGGTTAAAGATAGATTTTCAGCTGGAAAACTAGAAACCTCTTCTCTCTTTTCCCTTAATTTAAGCTTATTTTGAGTCATACAACTCAATCCAAGGTACCAAGAGGATAGTAGAGAAGACCTTGTGGTAGTCACAAGCTGAATTCAAGAAGATTGCAATTGAGAATCATGATTCAAGGTGTTCTTCAAAGATATGTCATGAAACCCACTTTGTATTTTATGAGCATGCTTATATTTGAGCCAAAATTAATGAATTAGAATGCTTAATGATAAACTAAAAAATCCATAACTATTACACGAGTACTTGAACTTTATGTGGAGACATAAGAGTAGATCAGGTTCGAGTAAATAGTCTAAATGATCTATATTATATGGATAAGGTTGGGTGTCTTATTCTTGGTAACACTATTAGATGCAGCCCACTCTGTAGTTGTTACATGGAGTTGTAAAGTACTACAGACGAAGTGATCCTGATTCGTACATGTAGTGACGTGAGAAGTGTGGACGTCCTGTGCAATGAGTTTACACAAGATCGGATCAAGAAATAAGTCACTCTTACTTTATAGCGTTGTTTACTATTTAAGACTGACTATTTCACAACGATGACCTAGGTAACTTGACCTTAATCCTGAGCTAACTATGAATTTCTATTTATTCGGGATTATCCTTAGATTTGCATAAGTGAGGGTTGGCTCAACATGTGTTGGGAATTGTGTCCTAAACCTCCTTGTAGTCTCGTAGTTTGTAAACTTTGTAAACATATTGTTATTAATAAAATAAGTGTTATTTTATAAGCATTTACTCAATTCAATAAACTAAGATCTGAGGTTATTTTATGTAAATTTAAACAAGTATGTAGAGACATATAGGTGAATCTTGTTTAAATTAATAACCTAAATAGTTTGTAGTATATGGATAAAGGAGGGATACTTATCATGATGACACTAAAGATACGACCCGCTTTGTAGATGTTACAAGTGTTGTAAAGTGCTACAAATGATCTGATCCTAATCATTCATGTAGAGACATGCGAGCGGGGTATCCTATACAAAGAGTTTGTATAAGACTGGACCACGTAATGATTAGTCTCTTTATATAACACCGTTGATAATAGAGACTTACATTTCACTATGATGACCATAGGTGACATGATTTGAATCCTGAGTGAGTTGGAAACTCCTGTTTATGAGAGCGATCCTTTGATTTATATGGGTGAGAATGGCCAGATTGCCAACTTAACAAGCCTACCATTTTGAGATTCGTCTGATTGGGGAGCTAGGAACTCAACTACATAAGACGAAATTCACTTCTTCCCCATGCAGGGGTAAGTAGATAAATTGCTCCTTTAAGAGTTGATTCCTGGTCTTGAACATAGTGGTCACACCCTCTCTTGGGAAGAAAGGACTCAATCATAGTGGGACTATGACTTATTGTTCATTAGAGGAATCAGTGGTACTTAAAGGAGTTAGATGTATCTATAGGAGCAAAACGATAAATTGGCCCAGCAGTACTTACGAGCGATTTGTGAAGTCGTCGCATTGTTGATTGGTTATATCCAATGGACACATAAATACATCTGTAGTACGAAGAATGCAACTGTCGGCCTTTAGTGGAGTGCTCGATAGTTAATGGATGGTGGATATCGTGATTAAAGAGTTTAGTCAGTTATTCACGTACCGTTGGAGCTTCAAGCTACAGATTCATAAGATCCCCTTGGTCGTTCAATGGGTTCAAGTTGAGAATCAAATTTTGGGTTGGTTTGAAGTGTTCAAATTAACAAGAGAGAATTTGATTATATATGATATAATTAAATTAATTCAATTATATGTGATATAATTGATATAATGTATTTGATACATTATTTGATTGGAGGAATTAATATAAATATGATTTATATTAAATACCATGAAATAGAAAAAGAACTATGGTTTTTCCACTTTAGGTAGCACTTTAGTCTCTTAACCACCATGCTTTTCAGCTCAAATTCCCAAGCATGAGCTGTGATTCATGCAGGGAATTCATTTGGATGATAGTCATGCTATAAATAAACAAAATGGGAGTGGAATTCTATGATTTGTTGAATTGCTGAGAAAAAACTTGAAGAAGCTGTTCTACAAAATTCTGCTACCAGTGACCTCCTCTCCTTAATTGTGAGTCCTACAACTTAATCTAAGGTACCTAGAGGATAGTAGGGAAGACCTTGTGGTGGTTCACGAACAGAAATTAAGAAGATTGCAATTGGAATTCGTGATTCAAAGGTACTTCAAAGGTTAGTGTTGAAACTTTGTTTTTTGTTTATGAGAGCATGCTGAGTTTAAAACCAAAATTAATGAATTAGAATGATTAATGATCATGTTTTGCTTCCGCTGCATACTTCCTTAATCCAAAGACATTTCAAAAGGTTAAACTAAAATTTATTGTGAGCACTCTACTATCAAAATTCATAATCGTGGTCGAGAAAATGAGAATAATCATGATAATTTAAAGTAGAAAATGAGAATAATCATGATAATTTAAAGTTCTACATTCTAACATTTATCTTTTGTTCCTTTTTTCTTTTTTCCAATTTACCAAGTTAAAAAAGAAAAACACATGCTCAAGTTGAGATTGTTGAAATACGTAGTGATTGGGAACAATTTCTTTAAAAGTATTTTTATGTAGAAAATGATGTATAGTAGTTGCTCAATAGGTTTAGTGTTTTTTTTAAGTTATTGTATTCTTATATTTCATTTATGTATATAATTTGATTGTAGTTTATTAAAGTTGAACTTGTTCATGTGAATTGAAGATTTTGTTATATTGATATAATTTGGATGAACTATTGGCATATAACACAATTGACATCAATCATAATCTATAGTGATAGACCATGATTATTATTATTATTATTAATATTTTGTGGTTTATTAGTATAGACTATATTTATAGTTAGTTTTATCAATAATGACCACGGTTAACGTAAGTCATGGTCTATACTATAGACCACAACTAACGACAACCATGGTCTATGACCATGTAGACCATGGTTGGCGTTAGACGTGGTGTATAATATAGACTGACTGACGTTAACCATGGTATATACTATAGACTACACTGGAATACACCACGGTCGCAAACCCGTAGTCTAATCAAAGAAACCATGGTTATATGACCGTAGTCTATATAAAATTTTGTAATAGTGATGGTAGACATCCCCCATCGTGCAATTGCTGTCTGGGCAAGTGTGTGATAATTTTTTTGTAAAGGAAAAATTATTATTATTATTATTTTACTTTTTATTTTTATTTTTATTTTTCATTCAACAGCTCCACGTGTTGCAAGCAAAGGACGTCGGTCAAGTCTTTCATGCGTTTCACATGCTCTTGCACGTTCCACATTCATTAATTGGTCGTGCATTCTTTGCGTCGTCTTTTGTTGGCCCGCAAGGCCTATAAAAGGTGCAACCCTTTTGGCATTTAGCATACTGAATTCTCCATATTCTCACTTGCCCCCTTTCTTTCTTTCGTTCTCGTTTTTTGAGCAGGTCGGTCTAAAGAGTGAGTTTTCGATCAGTCACGGTGCTACTCCAGTATTATCTATTCTGGGTTGTTTTATCCTGGGAACAACGTGTCGATTCCGTAGAACTATTTGCACACTTTTGTAGAGCTGTGAAACGTTTAAAGAAAGTGAGATCCACGACTCATGGAGGGTAGCCGGTATGAGAAATGAATTATAAAAAAAATATATTGAAAACATATCCATTTAATTTTTTTTACAAATATATTATAATTAAAGTGATCGATGAAGGAATCAAACCTCATATGACGAAGTTAAAAGCATGAACACTATACCAATTAAACTATGCTCTTATTTGCATATCCATTTATTTTAGGAGAATACATATTTCAAATGTACCCACATTTAAAGTGAGGTGATTGGTTAATTTCTATTCACTCACCCTGTGTGTATTAAAAATAAAAGTTATGATTTGTGTGAGAATGACGTGTTTGGTAATTAAAAATGGAAAATGGTTTACGTAAAAGTAATGCTTTTTCTTCCGCTTTGCTTTTGACAATCACCAAAATCTTTGTAACAGAGACGTGCGCGCATGAGAATCCGATTTATTGTTATTAAAACGACAATACACAGACCCCACAAGCCCCAGATTTCATTCAAGATTTTTGTCTCCCCACTCCTCTATTCCATTCTAAATTATTTCTGCTTTTATTCAACGTTATTTTTTTATTTACTAACAAAAACAGATTTCTTTTTTTAATGTGCTAACTTTTCTCTAAACAATATTAGAGGGAGGAAATGTGTCTCTCTCTACATACGTCCAGTTTTGTAATTATTTTATTTTTAAAAATTAAATCTATAAATATCATTTCTATTCTCAAATTTCTTATTTTGTTATTGACTTTTTACCAATAGTTTAAAAAATTAAGTCAAATCTTGAAAACTAAAAAAAAGTACTTTTCAAACTTGTTTTTTGAACTTGACTAAAATTTCAGCCATTATAAAAGATGTAAATCAATATAAGAAGTTGAAAAGAAATAGATTTAATTTTCTAAAATTAAGAACGAAATGGTTACCAATAAAGCCATAATTTTTATCTATATTTTAAAAGAAGTTTCAATTATTTATTATCATTTTAACAACAAATAAAATATTTGAAACTAAGAGACAAGTGGTAATAAGTGATCAATGTTGTCTATGCTAGTATCTATGATGAAATAAGGAAAACGACAAATATCAATGTTTTTGTAAATGAAAGATTTGATCTCAATATCAATATATTTTTCATATGAACGCTGCAAAAAAATTTAATCTGATTTTAAAATGGAGTAATTCATTTTTGTCAGGTTTAAAATCATTTTGAAACATACTTCTAATCACTTAACATTTTATTTTATTTTCATACTATTAAAATTTGAATTCGAATGACTAAAAACATTTTCGGATTGATTTTAAAAAATGATAAAAGTGAATTTTACTAGTATGTTAGAAGTTTATATCTATTCTCAAACTTTTAAAATTTTTAAATAAATATTTAAACGTGTAACAACTAAATAAATACAAATGTTAAAAATTTAGACAGTAAAGTTGCACTTTAAGCATAAAAATACACACTCATAATAAGATTTTGGAAGTGATAATTTTTTTTTTCCTGAAATTGAACAAGTGGTTACATGATTTCTCTTTTATGTTTGTTCCGTAGGATGTTTTTTCGTTGCCGTTCAATGTGGAGTTTGATTCCTCTGTCGTGTTCATGCTAATCAACGAGGAAGACAAGGATTTCTAGAACAATATCGATGTGATCGAAGTCTAAGACATTCTTTATTTATTTATTTATTGAATACAATAACAGTAGAGATAGGAGATGGAACTTTCGATCTTTTGGATCGGAACACATGTCAATATCATTGAATCAAGCTCACATTGGTAGATATTTTATTGTTGGAAGAGGATGAAATGCTATGGATATTTGATTTTTTCTTGTTGCATTTTCTCTCTTGTTTAATAAGACGAATATATCTAACTGTAATTTTTTTTAATAGATTTTCCTCTAAAAAAAATAGGGAAGAAAATGATTTTTTCTAAAGATATTTGAATCAATTAGTAAAAGTGCTATTAAAAATCTTCATGACATAATTTTTTTAATGAATATACATTTAATTAAATTATAATAATCAATATATGACTTAAAAGATAAAGGTACTAAAAAAGGCTATGGAGAAGATTATACATGTGCGTGTTGTTTTTTTTATTAAATATGAAATGTGTTGGACGCACTAAAAAACTGTTAACATAATTTTTTAGATAAAATATATATGATTGAACCGATGTAATTTTTATTGATATATGGTATAAAGGTAATAAAAAATTAAAATGAAGTAATATATTTTCATTTATCATTATAAATGTTCTTGAGTAAAATGAAATAAGGTAAAATGTAAAAGGATGCTAGAAAAAAATGAAAATGTAGTTATTTTACGAAGAGATTTGTATTTTTTGGCAAACGATATGTATGGTTTTAAATTTCTCTTTATTAATATTAAGGGAAAAAAACAAAAAGACTCATGAAAAAATATAAATAGATATGAGAAAAAATGAATTGTCCGAAGAAACCGAAGAAAATGACAAAAAGAAAAATAAGAGAAAGGTACCAAAGCTATTTATTTTCCGTTGTGATTTTTGGGGAACAATAGTCATTATGCATAAATTTAAGAATAAAAAGTGGTTCCTAATCCATATTTTATTCTATGTTTTCAAATTCACTAAATTCAGTAAATATATATTTGGCAGACAACCTGAATTCTGTTTTTGAAAACTGTTTTCGAATTTATGATTCAAACAATGTAAATTCTGAAAACAACATTTTTATATTTTTATTGTATCTAGAATTTGAATTTTAAAATTTAAAATGCAAAATTACATTAAAAGTTAAAAATATTTAGAAATATAGTATATGTTATGTTATAACTCAATTCAATTTTTAAAAAATTAAAATATTTATTATGTAATATATTATAAATTATGTTAAATTCTAAATTTGTCTCTATGGTTTGGATAAACTTAAAAGTTCGTCCACATGATTTTAATATTTAGATTTTAGTTCCAGTAGTTTGATATAACTTCATATATAGTCTCTTTGGTTTGTTAGATCTTTTTAAATAATCACTACCATAGGAACTATTTATGGAGCTTTTATCAAATCATATAGGGTAAATTTTAATTAATCATAAGATCTAAATTCTAACTTCTTCTAAACTATAGGGACAAAAAAATTTCATTCTATCCTATAAATTATATATTATTACAAAATAATAATTTTACAATATTTTTTAACATGAACTATGTTCATAAATAAGTTATTAATAGTTTATTATCAACTAATATTTAGTGAGTAATTATAACTAGTTTTTAATTGTTTATATTAGAATCCAATTTCTGAATTCTGCTACATAACACATATCTGAAAGCATGAAATATAACTTTGTTTTCATTTATCCCCTAGTTTTTATTTTTTTTGTTTTCAAATTCTCTACAAGGTAGGCCCTTAAAAAATCTTGTATCAGTCTCTTCTAATATAGTATAATTTTTTTTTTTTAAGATAACTTCAATAAAGAAAAAAATAAACTAATAAAGTCCTCATTAAAAGCAAAGGGCACTCAATTTGGAAAGTTAGAGCTCTAGTAAGCTTCATAAGTTTCTAAACTAGAAAAAGGCTAGACAAAAATAAAAGGAACCACTTGCGCCAAAGAGTGAGCTACAAAATTACAAGAGCGATTACACTCTACAAAACTATAAACGCCCATTTGACTTGCAAGATCTAATACACCCTTAACCACATTCTTTGTTTCAGAAATGTTGGATGGCGGCTCTTTCTACCATGAGTGTCACACCCCCTCTCTAGATTACCTTTTTAACCTAGAAATGTAATGACGACAGATACCACTCTTTTGTGATACTTACTATCGACTCTTACCTTTTAAACTCTTTAAACTCATGGCCAAGGAAAAACAACAATGGCTCTTGGCTAAACTCACTTTATTACAACTAATCTAATGTTTATACAAACTCAGACTTTTAATTACAGTAACTCATAATAACAAGCTTAAGTCTGAAAATGTGGTTGTAGTGTGGTAGACCTTGACCTTAGCAACACCCTGGAACTTCTCAGCATCTGTTACCTGAGTAGGAAAACATAAAAGGAAAGGATGAGCTTCAAGAAGCTCAATGAGTGACATTTTAAACATGTTTCCTATACACACGTTAATGAAACATGATCATATTCAAGTATCAATTTATGAATTCAGGGTTTACTAATTTAAAATACCAAGTATAACATTTTTAGGAGATGTTATAGAACCCTGGAAATATCTGATAAACATCATTCTCTAACCTTAGTTGAGGGAGAGCCCTTTTACTCAATTGCTCAATGTCGAAATCCTTAGTTAGTGTGGATCAGTCTCAACACAACCAACGTCGATAATACCTACATTCACGTGGTTAAGCCCTAGATACTGTCGTACCTTAGGTATTAAGAGACCCAGATACCTTCTCATAGTCTTTTAGTATCAGATTTTGTCATTCAAACAACATACACCTCAATTGTATATAAAAACTCAAATCTATACAAATATCAAGCATTCCAGTAGCATGTACTTCAAGTATAGAAATTTATGAGGAATAACTCAACCCAAGGAATGCTTTGTTAGTTTATACTTCGAGCATTAAAACTCAAGCATGCTTAGGTAAAACATATTATAAAAAACTCATATTAAAACTTTATAAATAATATGCTCGGGAAAACTTTTAAGTAAAACATATATTAGGCTTAATATATGAAAATGTTAATCATTTTGAAAAACATGCCACTCACAGTTTGTCAGTAGTGTTTCCCCCTCTTTCTCAAGCCTTTTCTCGTTTTTTATCTCCTTCTAGAATCTCGGGCTTACACTAGCCCAATTTTAACTTATAAACTCATGTTTAGGGCTAGAGTAACCTTAGCATACCTTATTGGCCCTGAACTTAACTTACCAACTCCAATGAACAAGAATTAGGCCCTTAAACACTTATGGATAACAATTAGACACAAGGTTGAACTTCCCCAACACCAGCTGGGTGCCTGGTTGAACTTCCCAACGCCCAAGGATCCTCCTTAAACGCCTGGATGATGATCCCAACGTTTCTAACACCTAGGCTACTTCACCTCAACGCCTGAACCTTTCTCGAAACCATTCTCTCAAACTCTCCCCTTTTGAGTCTCCTTTTGAAAGAACTTTTGGTTGTGCGGTGAGAGATGATTCCTTGGGATATTTATAGAAAACTCAAACCAACCTTGTCACCAACTCCAATTCTCCAGCGCATGACACCTCTATTTCATGCAAATTCTAAGCGTCGACACCAAGCAAAGGCCAGCCCAAGGATCTTTAACACCTCCTACTTGCATGCAAGCTTAAGTGTCTTCACCTTACTCAGGCCAACACATAGCTCTTCTGAGGTGGCATTCCAACCTTTTGCATGTCTTCTCATGTGCCCACCTCAAGCTTAGCTCGTTCAAGACTTCATTTGTTTGAGCCACGTACCCCATTTTGCTGTCAATCCGACCTTGTTCCCTAAGTTTGCTCAAGTCAACACATGGTAGTTATGTTGGGCACATGGTTGCTTCATCAACCTCCTATATGTGTCCAACTTCAATTGGTTGCTTCATCAACCTCCTATATGCGTCCAACTTAAACTTCTATGCATCCATACAGTGTTTCCATCACATGGTCCTCTAGTTTTGGGCGTATGGTTTCCTAAGTATGCTACCAACTTTTCTCCCTCTCGTATTATAGCTTCCTTATTTGGCCCATGGTAAGGATATGCGTCCAACCTACTTTTTCTTCCCTAGGTATGCGTCCAACTAGGACAATGAGCTTCCTTGGTGTAACTCATATCCCAAGGGGTTGTCTCGTGCTTCCATCTTGCCCCACATAGACCAATTGGAATCCACAAGGTCCTTTATGCCTCCAATCTTTACCCTATGCGTCCAACTCTCCTTCACTTCATTCTTCCTTAGTTTTTATCTACTTCCTCAAAGCATAGCTTTCTCTTGGAGCTTAACGCATAGCCATGTGTTCTCGTTATCTCCCTTCACCTCAAAGTATGTGTCCACATGGCCCTCTATGTGCTAAACACTCCAACAATGCGTCCAACACCCCATTTTTTAGGGTTTCCTCCAATTGTAGTGTACTATGTTATCCAAAACTTAGCCAAATTCTCAACCCGAATACCCTATGTGTTCATCACCCATCCTCTATGCGTTCAACCTAATCTTCTCTCTTGGTGGTGCATAATTCCACACATGGTTGTTCAATATTTAGCCATTTCTTCCCCCATGCATACATCTAACCCTAGAAATCCCAAGATAGCTCCTCTTGCCCTAACATGGTCCAAATGGGCTTATTTTGTCCAAGCATGCATCCAAGGCGTCTACACTTTCCTTTATGCTTCCAACTTTAGGGTAACTGATCCCAAGTTAAGCCCTTACTTCTAACATACTTAGTACTTAGTCCAAACTCTTCCTTCTTCCTTGGACTAAGCGTTTTACCTTGTCTCCCTCACTTAGTCAATTTGTTATCCTTCATTTCCAGGCCAACTCTAAATTCAAAGCATAGTTCTCTATACTCGTAGCATAGTCTCCAACATCCCTCATGCATCCAAAACTATCCAAAGTCACCTTTAGGATGCACCTACCATGCATCCAACATGGTACCTTCGGGATTTCCTAAACTATGCTATGAACTATATTATGGTTTTTCTCCTAGGCTATGACCTACTTCTTTAACTTCATTACGAGTTGAACTTAGCCAAGATTTCCATTCTCTTCTATGCTATGAATCCAAATCTTATTCTCATAGCATAGTTTGGATACTTAGCCAAACTTTTTATTTCAAACCACTATGCCCCCAACACTTAGAAATTTTTCTTCCTCCAAGGCATAGTTTAGGTACTTGGTTAATTTTTTTCCTTTTAAGGCTTTATCTCTGAGTTCTCTTCCTCTACCTAAGAATCTTGTGAGGGTTTGGTTGTTACAACTAGCTCCAGAATTAAAGATGATGTTTTTGTAATTCCAAATATTCCACATAACAATAATGATCTTTTGGATGCCATCATCCTTTAACTTGTTCACAATCCAAGACCAAAGGTCCAAAGCTGATCACTCTTCTACAACCATATAATAGATTTAGGGGACATTCGGGGCAAAGAGTATCTTAAGACTATAATAACCACCTCTTGCTACAATAAAGACAATTTTATAGTCCTCAATTAGCTACAACCAACACTATTTGAAACCCCAATTTGCTACTGTTTTTACTATTTTACATTTATCATTTTTTAGTTCTTTGCTACAATATTTATTATTTCCTTCTCAAACTAAAATATTTTATACCTCAAACAGATACTATTATAATCCAAATAAAATAATCTATACCCTAAACACAAACTATCATAACCCAACTATAACAATCTAGGACTATAATAACTAACTCCTTGTCCCATACGCCCCCTTAAGGTTTATTACAACATTACCTTCCTATTTAATTAATGATCCGTCTCATAATTATTTATTATTATTTTTTTAATAAACAAGCACCCAACTTAAAAGTTAAAAATGGAAAAGCAAGAGAAGAAAATAGGGCAATTGCAACTTTAATAAAAATAAATAAATTGAAAATTTAGAGCGTGTCCTTAGTTTATGCCTTTTTACAAACATGGAAAATTCCACCCATACGGCCACGATTCATTAACTTTTGCCTAGAATTTGATTGCTATCTGATTTCTATGTGATTGTTGTTAGATTTTATGTCCTAAAACTCGTAGTTTGTAAACAATAAACTCATTCTGTAAATCAATAAAATTGTTATTGAAGTTTATCGATAAAGTTGTATTGAATATATGAATTGTTAATTTCGTTTTAGAAATAAATCCAATAAACTAAAAGATCCTTGACTATTACATGAGTACTTGAACTTTACGTGGAGACACAAGAGTGGATCAGGTTCGAGTAAATAGTCTAAAATGATCTATAGTATATGAATAAAGTTGGGTGCCTTATTATGGTAACACTATTGGATGTGGCACTTTTTAGTTGTTACAAGAAGTTGTAAAGTGCTACAGATGAGGTGATCCTGATTCGTACATGTAGTGACATGAGGAGTGGGGGCGTCATGTGCAATGAGTTTGCATAAGATTGGACCAAGAAATAAGCCACTCTTACTTTATAACGTTGTTTACTATTTAAGACCGACTATTTCAAGACGATGACCTAGGTAACTTGACCTTAATCCTGAGCTAACTATGAACTTCTGTTTATTCGAGATTATCCTTAGATTTGCATAGGTGAGAGTTGGCTCAACAGCGTCGGCTCAATAAGTCTACCATTTCAGGTGTAAGAATGGGTAGATAGCTGGGGACATAGGATGCAAGATGGAATTCACTCATACCCACTTTCAGGGATAGTAGAGAGGTTGTTCCCGTAAGTGCTGACTCCAAGTCTTGAACAAGGGACCCCACCTTCTCATTGGCTCGAAAGGGACTCGGTTTGATGATCGGATCATAAATCAATTGTTCATTAGAGAATCAGTGAGACTTACGGAACAAGAGGTAATCTCTGGGGTAAAACAACCATTTGATCCAGCCGTTATTACAAACAACTTGTGAATGATTAACTTACTAATCATGGTTATATCAAGTGGACATAATATATCTACAGTGAGGGGAATGCGACTACGGACTTTAGTGGAATGACCCGGTAGTTAACTAATGGGGGTTAATTCAGTGTAAAGAGTTTAGCCAATTAATCTTGGATCGTTGGAACCCATGATCTATAGGTCCACTAGGTCTCTCTACTAGTTCACAAATGAATTAGCCTTAGAATAGCGTGATAAGTTGATTTAAATCGTTTAAATACGAATTAAGAGTATATGTGATATAATTACACATTTAATTTTGGAATTAAACAAAATTAGAGAATTAGTTAATATTTAAATATTAAATTCATGAATAGGGATTCATGATAGTGGAGTTGATGATTAATTAATTTCATATTTGATATTAAATTAATTAAATTGTTTATTTAATTATTAATTATTAATTTTATTGAAAAATTTAATTATTGAATTAGTTTTTGTAAAATTAATAAAAAAATCAACTTTAATTAAAGAATTAAAATTGAAAAGTTAATTTTTAATTTTAATTTTGATTTTGGAAAAGTTTCAAAATTGAAATAAAAATTGAAAAATTAGAAAAATTGAAAAGTGAGAATTTCCCACTTCTTCATCCTAGCAGCTCATTCATGGTTCCACTATTCTTACAGCTCAAATTCTCAAGCTTAATCTGGAATTCATGCAGAAGGTTTGTTGGTTGAATGTCATGCAATATAAACTCCAGATTTGAAGTGGAAATGGGTGATGCATTGAAGAGATTTTTGTTAAAAAATCTGTTTGAAGAAAGCCTTTATTCTACTAAAAACCAGAAAATCTTTATCCTCCATTTCCCTTATTCAAGCTTATTTTGAGTCCCACAACTCAGTCTAAAGCAGTAAGAGAATAGTAGGGAATACCTTGTGGTGGTTCACATCCAACGGAAGGGAGGATTGTAGCTGGAATTCGTGATTCAAGAGGTACTTCAAAGGTTAGTGTTGAAACTCTGTTTTTAGTTTATGAGCATGCTGAGTTTGAAGCCAAAATTAATGAATTAGAATGCTTAATGATCCTGTTTTTCTTCCACTGCATGCTTCCTTAATCCAACAATTGTTATGTAATTGCTATCTGATTTTCATTTGATATTTATTGTTATATGATTGTTATCTGATTACTATATGATATACTAATTGTCAATGATACTAATTATTGTCGGATTAATGTTTGATTGCTATTTGATACTAATTGTTATCTTATATTGATTTACTATCTAATGGTTATTTGGTTGCTATTTAATATTGAATGTTTTTTTTATTGTCAATGATATCAATTGCTATCTGATTGTTGTCTGATTAATATCTAATACTGGTTATCAATGATACATATAGTTGTATGAAATGATTGTCAAATTGTCAATGATACTAATTGTTACCTAATTGTTATCTGACTACAATAATCAAATAGTAATCAGTGATACCGATTGCTATTTGATTGCTATCTAATTGCTATTTGGTACTTAGTACTTTACAATTGCTATATGTTTATCATGCAATTTCTATTTGATGTTTGGAGTCGTAATTGGATAATTGATCAAATAATTATTTGACGTAGTTTGATGAGAGATTTGATAATTGCGGATTTGGAGAATTTGGAGAATTTGAAAGATTTGAAATTTAGAAATTTATAATTGAATTAGAAATTTTTATTTATTGCTTTTAATATGAAATTTGAAGTTTGAAACAATATATACATGGGAAGAAAAAGGGTAAAAGCACATACGTTTAGAACTGACACACTTGGAATATCATATTTATAAAATGAAATACACGGGTTTTATTTTAAAATAAATTACTAATTGAATGTTGATTAATATTTAATATATTGCTGACACACTTGAAATGTTAACTATTGTAAGATATACTGCTAATCTACCACATTTTAAGTGAAACACACATGCTTTACTTCAAAATAATATACTAAATACACATTGATCATTGTTAAATATACTAAATTTGAGAAAGTGAATACAAAAAAATGAAGTTTTGCTATCTCCTAAATATGATTTATATACCAAACATATTGTTATAACATTATTCTTTGGTTTCAGGTACATGTGTGAATCTTATTATTTTTTCTTCCTTTTTGTTCTCCTAGTTTTATATTTAAATTTTAAAATTACACTATGAAAAATAGAGATGATCGACAGAGAGAACAAAATCACAAGGAATTGAGAGAAAAAGAAAGGGCAAGTCGAATAAAAAATCATGCCGGATTGAAAGAATAACAAAATACGATTCACACAGGATCTAGATGAGAGAAGAACAAAAATTATGTGAGAGAAAATCACAACAACAATTAAAAAGGAAAAAAGAAATCTCACATGTAAGAAATAAAAAAAAACATCTATGCACACCATGATGTTCATGGGTTGGGTCAAAATACTTTTTAGACCCAACTCAATTGTTCGGAATATAAATTTCTTCCATCCAAATAACCCTTATTAAAAAATGAACACAACCCAACCCAACCATAAAATATTTGGGTTTGGTTAATTCGGGTTAATTAGGTCATTTGTTTAAAATTTTGTTCTAAAAAGAACACAAAGTAAATATGTAAAAATCTTATTTAATTATTTTTATATATTGAATTAAGAGTAACAACTCAATTTCAATTTATTTAGTGAATTTTTTTTTCTAAAGTGCAAAGAAATTATTTTAAGAGTTGTTGAAGAATAAATTATTAAAAACATATTGGAATTAAAAAAACGTTAAAATCAATATATGTATAAATAATTGTGTTATATGTAATAAAAAAATATATTTTAAAGTTAATAATAAATTCGGGTTGGTTAGATTTGGTTTAGATTATAGTAGATGAACCCATGAACTAACACAACCTATAAAATTTTCATTTATTTGAATTCAATCCAATCCAATCCAAATGAGTTGATAACTCAACCCAAATCGTACGGATTAGGTTGAGTTGATCGATTTTTTCATGTTATCGGATTTTTTGAACACCCTATACACCATTGTAAAAAAGAAAATGAAAATGAAAATGATAAAAGAGAGAGAATAAAAATATGTTATTTTCATTTGTCACTCTTGATATTTACGTGACGTGACCGTATTGGTTGGCAATGGCATGCCCCAACAAATATAATAATGAAAAGAGCACATACATTTCCATTTCTAATCTTTATTTATATATTAAAAAAATGGAATTTTCGCGTTGACAGAGACTGGCAGACATAACATAAAGGGGAAGAAATTGCTTTCTAACAATTCCAACCAACCTTTTTCCAAATAAAAACTTCCCAACTTCTGTTTCCTTCCCTTTTCTCTTTTTCTTCACACATTGGGTTCCGCAATGCTTTTTCAGGCTCTCATTCCGCCCATAAATTATTTCTAAATGGAAAGTTTCTTCACACTTCTTTTCAATATAAATTCAATTTTCATTTACTTAACTATCTCAAAATTCAAATTGTTGTCTAAAATACTTTTCTGGGTCATTAAGCTCTGTGTGGTTGAGAGTGAGTGGAAAAAAAAAAAAAAAAAAAAGAAGATGCAGATGGACATGTATTTGTTCATTCAATAATAAACTTTAAAAGTACCCCATGCATGATATATGGTACCTGGACAGACCCTTTAACTTCGAGCAGCAAAGGAAATCTTCTTTTGGATACAAAATAATAATAATAATAATGAACGGCCGATGATTTTCTTGGCTTTAAAACGGTGGGCCAACCCGCCATTTGACATGGGGATCCATCCTCTGTATTTCGCTATATATGTTTTTCCTCCATTATTAAACCCCCCCAATTTCATCATCAAAAAGTACCTGTACCTTACTACTACAAATTTAAACATATTGTTTAATCACTCTAAGTTTCATGCAATACATACACAGTATCAACAGTATGATTCTTTTTTGAAATTTTAACAATTTATTTCAGAGTTTGAAAAATGGAAAACTGAATAATATAGTCTTGCTAGCTGATTTCCATTTTCTTGAAAACGACAACAATTTAAACATATCTTTCTGGTTTCTTCTATACAAGTTTAAGCAAATATTAAAAGGAAAGAGCTTAGCTACAGCGTGGGCTGCAACCTATTATGAATTATCATGTCATAATTCATTTCCATTAAAAGAAATTATTAAAAAATATATTTTATGATGTGTGTAAAAGAAGAGGAACATGATACTTAGGTATAATATAGATGACACTAAAATATTAGTTTTATTAAAATAATAAACCAATAATCACATGATTTTGGTGAATTAAAAATAGTTTGGAATTCATATACTAAATAGTTGAAAGTCTAGTGTTGTAACCTTTTATTTTTCAATCTTGTTAGGAAATCCTTCTTCTACATAATGATCATTTTAGTTATAACAACGGTTTGGATGAAGAAATAAATATTCGATGAAAAAAGTCATGTCAATCATTAGTGTGCGAAAGTTCATCACTTTAGGTGACCCATAGAATAATTAAGATCCATACAAAGTGAAGTGAAATATATAATATATATATATATAATATATATATTAATATATATATATATATTATATATATATATAATATATATATATATATATATATATATATATATTAATATAAGTTGAGTAGAAGCATGTGGATATCAGAAAATAAAGACATTATTTTGGAATTTGGACCAAGAAATTAAACGCTGAAGCCAATTTATTGGGTCTTTTTTAAATTAAAGTTATATATTTTGATTTAGAAAGGAAAGAGGAAAAAGGAAGAAGACGATTTGATTTGGGTAAATTAAAGGAAAAGAAACTAATAGTGAACTCCAATGTCCGTCATGTCGAACCAGATTTGCTTGAAAACTTTGACGATTATGTCGTGATATTCTTCGGTGTTGAGAGAGAGATAGCATGCAAGAAGGTCTTCCAATTCATTGGACGCACTGATTTTGTTCTCCACAATCATCTCCACCATTGATTCTCGGAAATCCCTGTGTGGATCGTTCGTTGACTTCACGATCGCCAGGCTGTCGCTCAAACTTCTCTTCCCCGCCGCCGACCCACTTTTCCGGCGACCAACATGACCAAACCTCTTGCTCGAAACTCTCGGAGAGTTCATAATCCGAAGCTTGGGTCCCGGAGAATTCACCTGGAACCGGCGCGAAGGGCTGCTCCTCGGTTCCTTAGCAAAAGATTTATCCTTCTTTGAGATGGCGACGGACGGACACGTGGAACCATCTGCTGCTGCGTCGGTTTCGTCAGGTTTGGACGAGGACGTTGTCGACCTCGTAATGATTGGAGGAAGATCAATCAGCGCCACCTGGGATTTCAACTCTTCATCTGAGCCATTGATTTTTTTGGGTGAAGTTTTGTGTCCCTTTTCGAAAATGACGGCTTTGCCATCCTCCTCCTCCTCCTCCTCCAGCGTCGGGCCAGTTGCGACCGATTGTAGCGCGGTCCGGGTGCAGCTACAGCCAGGGGAAGAAGTAAGGAGCAAGGTGGGTGAAGTCCGAGCGGCGGCGGGAGAAGGTCTTCGCCTGGGCTTTCCTTTGGAGGATTTTCTGGGTGGTTCAGGCGGAGAGTTGGGAGGAGGTTGTCTGGGGAAATGATGGGATTTTCTAGGGTGAGAGTGAAGAAGAATGGGGGAATTAGTGGAGCATGGTTCCTTTTTTTGGTTTCTTCGTCTAATGATACTCATGTCTTTGAGCTTGTCAAACCATGAATTGGGCATCATATTCGACAGCCTAAACCTATAATTTCCCATCCAGATATTCTCTCTTTCGATCGCCCACCACCGTATTTTTGCCTCTGCTTCAGCCTCCTGGCTGAGGGGCCTAAAATAAAGGCAAATGGATATGGGGTCCACATGGTTAGTTGGCTTAGCTTTGATTATGAGAGCTCAATCACCTACTTCAATTGAAATTAAAGTCCCCTACGCCCTAATCATTGTTATTAACCTTTCGGGCGTTCTTATTTTCTCCTTCTTTTTTTTATTTTATTAATTCACAATAATTAGGTTCTAGGCTTAATTCAAATTCAAATATCGGATTTGAGTAATTGGGATTTGGTTCGATATCCTCACTTATTTTCCAACAATTAGCCTTAGGCTGGCTAATTATTTTTACATGGCGTACTAAAATGAGTTACCTACATCTAATATGGTATCACAGTGCATAAGTCAAAAGAAAAGAATAATCGATTCTATAAAAAGAAATTAAGATCCAATAAAAAACGATAAACCCATATAGAGATGCACCACGTTGAAAATCTTATATTAAAAAAATTAATAGTGTTTGTGCTTTTCATAAGAGGTGAGTTGCTTAGTGCCACATCACCATTCACATGCAAGTTTCTAAGACGTTGTTTTCTTTTGGAAGCTTATGCACAGTTTTGTATTAACTATTTCGAAACAACTCGACGACGGAAACAACCCTTGCTTTTTTTGTTATAAATAGAAATTCTGAAATTACTTGATTCGTTTGTACTCGATTTCAAGATGGCCTTGGTTTTGGAAGTCGATAGTTTTAGTTTCCTTCTTCATTAACCATTTATTATATATTACATGTAAATACCCTTTTTTTTTTTTTTTGTACAAGTCAAACCGAAATTAAAAGAGAAAAATCGGAAAGGAGTTCATTTTTAGTGTCGTTGATTGATCATGAGGTACGTGGCCAATTGTTGTTGAATGAAGGGGGAAAACAGTGAATTTGTTATTTATTAAGAGAGATTTGAGAATAGAAAAGTTGCACAGGTTATTCTTAATAAAGAAATAGTTGTTTTTCAAGCAAGATATATATTTGAGAGACTGAGATTGAGAATTGATAAGGAGAATTTTTAAAAACAAAGAAAGATGTCAAATTATTTATCAAAATAGTAAAAAAAAAAAAAAAAATCAATAGATACTGATAGACTTATATCAACATTTATTACCAATAGATTTCTATAGAAATTTTTATCATACTAATAGACTTATATCACCCTCTATTAAAAAATATTAAAATTTTACTATTTTGTGTAAATAATTTTCTTTATTTTTCTATTTTTTCATTCATCAATTAATTACAACTATTATGGATAGACTTATAATAATTAAGTTAGACCTTGTAGTAAAGCTTTTACCTTGTCGTAGATCATGGATGGAGTAGCTGAAGGGAGGTTTAAATAGTAGAAGATTTTTCGCATAGTAATTATGCTTTATATATCTCTAGAAGCTCCAAATTGTGTTGTCCATTGTATTTAAAACTAAAAAAGAATTATTATACATACCACTATGGATTATTATCATCGGATATACTCGCTTAAAATACATTATTTTATCTATTTTATTCTAATTAAAAATTTAAAAACAGTGGATTCAATAAAAATATATTGTATTTCATATTTTCAGATATTTGTTTGTCAACCTATTTTAGGATGTCTGTTTGATATTATATATTTATAAATAATAAAAATAGTTGTAATTACTCACTAATATTTAGGTAACAATAAATTATTATTAATTTATTTATGGATATGATTTATGTTGAACAAATTTATATAATTATTATTTTACAATATTACGTAATTTACAATATATTTCATAATATTTATTATATTAAAAAAATTGTGTTTATAATATTATATATTATAATTCTAAATGTGTTTATATTTATGTAATATAATTCTATATTTTAAAATTTAAATATAATGAAAATTCATAAAAATGTACCGTTTGAATCACAATATCTATTGTTTATAAATACAAGTTGACATAAAATAGAATCTAGATTTCCTATCAAATATATTCTTCGAATACTTTTGATAACGGGAATGGTTTAATATTATATGTAAATATATAGGTATGGATATGGAAGATTGGGGATTTGCCGTACAATAATTGAGTTGCAGTAAAGAGAGGGTGGGTTTGGTGAAAATGGGCAAACCCCGATGAGAAAAAGAAAAGAAATCCAACACGACAAACTTACCCTGCCGGTAAAAGAGGATCAAAGTTTGCTGAGAAACACGAATAGACAATTACAAACCAATAAATAATAAATAATAAATAAAATAAAATAAAGGGGGTCAGAAATTGAATACGGATCCCATTTCGGATAACAGAAAAAAAAAAAAAAAAGGAAGAAAACGAGCACAAAAGCCTTGTTTCTTCTTCGATGGGAGAAAAATGATGTCTCCAAATTTTGGACTCTACTAAAAAAAAAGGACAATATTTTTACTTTAACACCTTTTTTTTCATCTTACAATGGGACCCCTTTCTAAAACTGTCTTTCATTTCATTTTATTTTATCTCTTCTTTTACAGATGGTAATTTACATTTTAAAGTAGTGTTTTCATGATTTATTTATGGTTATATTAGCCATTATACCTCCGAATCATATACTATGTTTTCATTATATCAACGGGTTTTGAAAAGTTTTATTTTTGTCTTTAAACTCTAAATAAGAGATTTTTTTTTTCCTCTTTAAAATAAGGCAAAGATTGACATTATAATACAGTACAATGTGTGAAACTAGTCTGTAACTAATTTTAACAATAACTTTTGAGGGAAAAAAATACGTGCTAATAACGATTTTAGTTTTCTATATAGGTGTAATTAATTAATATCGAGTTTATATCTAATTCTTACTCATAAGTTGCTATAAAAGAGAGAAAAGAAGGTTGTATTTGAATGGAATATATATACATATATACATATGTACATAGGCGTAATTTAGGGATTTCAAAGGTAAAAATAATAAAGTTTTCAAAATGTAAGAACCAAGCACCCCCAAAGTGAAATTTTACGGGATAAATTATGAGGGGAGAAGGACCGAGGAAGACAACCCAGCTTATAGATATGGGCAAATACAAACTGAATGGAAGGCCCATAAACAGAAGAGACCCAATGAGGAAGAAAGCCATTGCATATAATGGCCCACCAACCTAATGGACAAATTCGTTTAGGCTTCTTATGGATCCATTTTAATTTTATTAATCACAATATCTTAGCACAATTATATTAAAACCATTGTAACTACTTCAATATATTAAAACAAGGGGAAAAATCCTTAGTGGAAGTAGTATATATGAATTTAGATACGTAGTGTGTGTATATATTATTATGCATAATGCCCTTTCAAACAAAAAATATTAGTGTGGATAATGCAATCAAAATGTAAATTAGTGACTAAGAGTGGATGGAAATCACCGAAAAATATCTAGAAAGATGACAAATAAAATACTAGGTATATTTACAAATAATTAAATATATCAAATTTATATAACAAAAATCATGAAGTTGATATATTAGAGACAAAAAAATAGACGTGTGGTTTTTTTTTTCATGATCCATGATGTTGGAGAAGACCAAAAGAAAACAAAAAATTGTGTTGTGAAGCATCGATATCAATAAAGTATCTAACTCTCTTGTCCAATCGAAAACTAGAAAAAGCATGTAAGGAGAGGGGGCAAGAGAAAGAATAATGGCATTAGAAGAGTACTCTTATGGAAGTGAAAATTTGTGTTTTGATTGCTGAAAAACGACCAGTAATGAAATTATGCATATATTAACAAGTTTTGTTCACTACAATATAAATATTATTCTCAATAGAGTAAATGTTAAATGTTGTATGACACCAACTCTTTGTCAATACATACTGGAATTACTTTGGAAATTAAAAAAGAAAAAATAAAGAGAGAGAAACATGGAAGAGAAAAAGAAAAGGAATGAAGTGTATCATTTGGTGAAGAGTGCTACATTGTTTGACAGTCCAAATTTAGATACACCATTTGGAAATCACTCTGATTAGGTTAGGTAACTATGTAGGTTGGATCGGTAACGATATGATTTTTTAAGTTTTTGTTTTTAAAAATTAAATCTATAAATGCGCTTTTACCTCAAGATTTTTTTCATTTGTTATCTATTTTCTATTCGTGATTTAAAAAACCAAGCCAAATTTTGAAAACTAAAGTTATGTTTGGTAACTATTTTGTTTTTTGTTTTTTAAAACATAAACTTATTTACTCCTCGTTTCTTATAATGATTTGCATCTTTTTTTAAGTATAATGATTAAATTGAACTCTTAACCAAACTTCAAAAACAAATACAAAATTTGACTTATTTTTTAAACCACTGATAAAAAGTAGATAACAAATGAAACAATTTGAAGATGTAAATAGTGTATTTAGGCTTTATTTTCAAAAAGAAAAACAAAAAACCAAATCGGTTACCAAAACGAGGCCTTAGTTTTTTATTTTTTGTTTTTGAAAATGAAACCTATAAACACTACTTCCACCTCCAAATTTATTCGTTTGTTATCTAGTTTTTGTCATTTGTTTAAAAACCAAGCCAAAATTTGAAATTTAAAAAAATAGTTTTTAAAAACTTGTTTTTGTTTTTGCAATTTGAATAAGAATTTAATCATTGTATTTAGGAAAGTTGTAAAGAGAAAATAGACTTAATTTTTCAAAAACCAAAATAAAAAAAGAAATGGTTATCCAACGAATTCTAAACCATCAAAATTCATCATTTTAAAATATAGTTGTAATTGGTGAACTAGAGAAACAATAAAAGAGAATAATTGTGATGCCCCAAAGATTTATGTTTATAAAAAAAAAAGAGAAAAAAGAGAGGGTTAATAGTTAAATTAAGGAAAAGGGAAGGGGAAGTAGGGTTATAAATGAGGGTTTAGTGAACATCGGTTTACGTGCAAGAAAGAAAAAAAAAATCCTTTTTTTCATTTTTCCTTTTCTTCTTCCTCCTCCCAGCCCTCACGATCCCCTTCACAGTGCTTTTTCCACCGCCGCCTCTTCGTGCTTCAGCCCAGCGCGTCTCGTCGTCGTCTGTTGCCGTCGCCCTCCAGGGTTTTCTTTTCTCTTATTTTCCGGCCGACCTCCTGCTTCCAGTTATGCGAGGAGCTGTGGTCGTCTTCGCCGTCGACCAAGTCCGCGTCCGCCGAAGCCGCCGAAGTCGCAATCCTGCTGTGCTCTCACCGGTCCGTCGACCCAAAACGACGTTCGAACAGTCGAAGTCGCGACTCGGAGCCGCGTCTCTCTCTCTCTACCGCGCCATCCTCTCCGTCCTCCAGCCGCTGGTTTAAACCCAAGCGCCGTCCGTCAGTCTTGGCGCGGCTGGTTTTGGTTACCGTCAGATCGCGGTGGTTCCGTCCGATCTGTCTATTGGGGTAAGTTTCAATTCCCTTTTTGGCAGCCCATAGTCATTTGGAATTCTTGGACCTAAGCTAATCTAACTTGTGGCGGTGAAGGAAGTTTTCGAGCAGAATAAGGATTTTTAGGACAGTTCGTTATCCAAGTGGTTTACTGTCGGTATTGTTCCAAGATCTTGATAAGCCTCCTAGCCAGAAGGAAAATTCTTATGTCAAGTAAAATGTACTAAAGTTTGATATATGGATAAGTGTTATAAAGTTTGATATATGGGTAATTGTTATAAAGTTTGATGTATGGGTAACTGTGTTGAAGTTTGAAGTTTGATATATGGGTAATTGTGATAAAGTTTGATCTTGATTCATGACCTTGATTGCATGTTTATGTCTGTATGAGATTTTAATGACTATTAATGTCAGGATTCATGACTTTATGTCCATTTGAGATTTTAGTGATTGTTAGTGTTGTCATTGGGCTATGCACATCGCATGTTGTGAGCCTTCGGGCCCACACCCTATACTTATGTACGGCCCACACCCTATGTTTATGTACGGTGTTCTTTTGGGACCATCACTTATGTTTGCCTGTGACCTTTGTGTCACTAACAGATCACTGAGTGGGCCCAATAGTGAGTTGCTTATTGAGTATACTTTTATATTTATGCATGATAAGAGATCTATGACCTAGCCATTAGGATGCGGATAAACTCTCATGCAATATTCATTAATTTTATTATTTGACTATTTAATTGTTTTCCATTTTAAAGTTGAGTTAAGGGTACCCGAACGGTAAATTTTATTTTATTTTTGTTTTAATTAATTTATTATTATTTATTTATGTTTTCTTACCTTTGCTCATTTGAGTATTATTAAATAAAATTTCGGTTCTTTTATTTAATTTATTAGAAAAAAAAATGTACGTTATGAATTAGCGTCCTAAAAATAGGTAGGAAAATAGGGTGTTACAATAATCGTGGATAAAACTATATCATCAACTTAGTAATAAATCAGTAACAAATGTACCTACACATTTTCTAAAATAGTGAAAGAATGATGTGAGAATGAGTAACACAAAATAGTGAATTAATGAGAGATGTAAAATAGTCAAACCATGTATTTTTAGGAGCTTGTTTTAAGCTAGCGTATATAAATTTAGGTAAATGACAAACACAAAACTGATAAATTCAAGTGTGGAGACATAAAAACTGATAATAATTGACATATAATTGTTTTATGAACTCAATTATTACACGTGTTTGTTCAAAAAATAAAAAAATTATTACATATGTGTAAACATTTTTAACTGTCGGATTTATAAAATAGACAACTAAAATTTATGCCGGGATAATTTTCGAATAGAATCTTAATTGAGAAACTAGATCAATTTACTTATTTCATAAAACTATAGTATGAATTTCAAATGATGTTTATCTAAATAAAACATGAATGAGGATGTAAATGAATATACTTGAAAGTTTAAAATTTAAATTGATACAATGATTAGTGTACGATTTAAATTGATTAAGTATATAAATTTATATATATATATTTTTTGTAACGATAAATTACCAACATCTTTCTAAGAAAAATATGAAGAATTATTTTGACTGGAACATAAAAAATATAGGTCTCTATTTCGAAAAATATATATGTGGGGCATGTTTAGAAATTAGAATAAGTTTATACAAAAATAATATAAAAAGAAAAGAAAAAAAAAAGTTGTCGCTTCTTAAATCATCGCACGTAAAATATTTAGTTGCGTGCTAAGTAGATTTATGAGGGGAATGATTGAGAAAAATATTTGGTAATGAATGAGTATAAATCGAAGGCAAAGGTTTTGGTTAAAAAAAGAAAGGGAAAAAAAAGAAAAGAAAGAGGAAGCGGTCGAATGGAGTGAACCGGGTCTAAACCCAAGGGAAGGCGGAAGGGATTATTGCTTCTGTAATTTGTTTTGTTTTACCTTTGCTTTACCCCCCCGGCCCTGACGTTTAGAAAATCCTTTCATCTTATTCTCTTCTCTCCCGTACTCTCTCTTATCTATCTCTTTCTTTGTTATCAGAGTTTTCTTCGCTGGGACGGACGACCTTGACGACGGCACCGACGGTCTTTGGACTCATCGGATCATCTCATCTTCTTCAACCGAACGATTTCTGGTTTTCATTCTCTATTTAATTGGCTTCTCATTTTTATATAATCTTTTTGCTGCCATGGCTTCCGCATCTGCTACTCTTCCCAATCCCCCAGCTTCTATCCACTCCATCCCCTGGGATATCTGAATACTTTTAACTTATCAATTTCACTGCTTCTGCTGGTTTCCGATTATCCAGGCATTTATGGAGGATTAGTATTCTGTATCCAAGCTTTCAACATTTTTTTTAGCTCCTAGGGTTCTTCAACTTTCTTGAAATTTCTTTATTCCTATTTCTATTCGGAGGCGGTATTAGGGTTAGGGTTTCCGGTGGGAGGTTGCCGGAGGCGAAGATCGAGGATTGCCCGTGGTTTTGGGGTTGGTTGCGTTGTTGGATTCTTGACGTGGAGCTTGGGCGGCGTGGGTTTTGGGGATAATGTGTATACTGTGCGTGATTCAGAAGTGGTCTCGCCGGGTTGCTACAATGCTTCCTTGGTTAGTTATTCCGCTGATTGGACTGTGGGCGCTCTCTCAGCTTTTGCCGCCTGCATTTAGATTTGAGATTACATCACCCAGGCTTGCTTGTGTTTTTGTGCTTTTGGTTACCCTCTTTTGGTATGAGATTTTAATGCCTCAGCTGTCAGCTTGGCGGGTGCGCAGGAACGCACGGCTTAGAGAGAGAAAGAGATTTGAAGCTATTGAGTTGCAGAAGCTCAGGAAAACAGCAACTAAACGATGTCGGAATTGCTTGACTCCATACAAGGATCAAAATCCTGCCGGTGGGCGGTTCATGTGCTCCTGCTGTGGTCATATTTCTAAAAGACCAGTTTTAGACTTGCCTATACCACCGGGGTTTTCAAATTCTGGGATCATTAAGGAACTTGTTGGAAAGAGTGGGAAATTGTTGAACCAGAAGGTATGGCCAGATAA
The DNA here is from genome assembly GCF_009727055.1 of Benincasa hispida. NCBI lineage: Eukaryota > Viridiplantae > Streptophyta > Magnoliopsida > Cucurbitales > Cucurbitaceae > Benincasa > Benincasa hispida. The sequence continues at coordinate 49,556,530 of NC_052359.1, forward strand.
TGGGTGGATATCTGGCCAAGATTGGTTGGAGAGCGGCGCTTGGGTTGGAAAGTCCGTTGCAGGAAAATCTAGCTATTGGAGGCGGAATGGTTGTGGAGGAGATGAACATTGTTTGGCAGAAAAGTCATACTCGGGTATTGTGATTTTCTGCTGTAAGCTTTTTACATCTTTTTTCTTGAGCATTAGATGGCTTTGGAGAAAATTGTTTAGGAGTTCATCAAGAGAAGACAATTTATCTGATTCTGAGCATAGGGGGCTACTGGCCAAGATGGGCGAGAATGGGGGTAACTTCCCGGAGAGTAGGGTTGAAAAAGCACGCAGAAAAGCTGAAGAGAAAAGGCAGGCTAGATTAGAGAGAGAATTATTGGAGGAGGAAGAGAGGAAACAGAGGGAGGAGGTTGCTAGATTGGTGGAGGAACGGAGGAAATTGAGGGATGAGAAAAAGGGTGTTGAGAAGGACCGTGATAGAACATCACAACTTTTCAGAGAGAAGGATGGGAAAAAGGAGGCTGAAAAGAAACGGCAGGAGAGGAGAAAAGAGAAGGACAAGAATTCAAGTAAGAGTAATTCAGATGCAGAAGAGTTGGAGAAGAAAACTGGTAAAGAAACTGAACGAAAGCGAGATTTGGAAAAAAAGAGTGAGACTGATCGCCGCGAGGGTCACAAACTTGGGCCGGAGAGTGCTAAAGGCCAGAGCATAGTGTGTCATAGTGTAAAGAATATCCCTGGAAATAATTTTGGCCGAGGATATGCTGGTTCTAGGTATCTTGATCGTATGCGGGGTACCTTTTTATCTTCTTCTAAAGCATTTGGTGGTGGTAGTTTGTTTGGAAAGGTCTATAATGCTCCAGCATCTGTTGTTAAAGACAAGTCTAACAGTTCTGTGGATCATGTAAATACCTCTGTTTCTACTAGAGATATGTCATCTGAGCGTGCGATTGGGAAATCTGCTTTGAATGGAGACGATAAGAACATCAACCATCCAGTAAGTTCTAATTTTGTGTCCTTTCCCCCACCCAACACACACATACACAGATAACAAACACTGTTTACTCTGTCGCATGATGGAATGTTTTGGACCTTTTTCCTCTCTTTTGCCTTCTTTCTCCAATGTAAACAGTGTTGCTCATATTTCTTTAATTCTGTTTAATTAGAGAACAATTTCTGATATCCTTAGCTTTGCTTGCTGGATAGGAAAGCCTTGTTGCCCTCCTAGGCTGTGGTCCTCTTTGTGTGCCCATTCCCCTTTTATATTTCTAATGCATACAGTTTTTTGAGAATGTTCAATACAAACTTAACTTAACTTTATTCTAGGTTTGAATTCTGCATTTTCTGAAACATCAAATATGGACTTTATGCTTCAATATTGAACAGATGGCTTTCCGTTTTTCCTGATAAAGTTTATCCACACAACCCAATTGGAAATATTATCAAAGATAGTAGTTTCGACGTCTAGATGCCACAGTTTTTCTTATTTACTATTACTATATTGAACCTTTGGAGAGAGAAACCTAAGCACTTTTGAATATAAGTTTGTCTATAAATTCTTTTTGTATTAGTATGCAACATGTGATGCCTCTTGGTGGTGCACAATTCACACATAATTCTTTTGTAATCGTAGACTATCTATGATTATTAACAATTGGAAGGCCTTCCTTTAGAGTTGTTCTACTGGCTTGTGTGAATATATAAGGCTCCTCTGTTTCCTATCTATATATTGAAATAAAGAGTAATGAGCTGAAGTTCTCATGTTCACTGCAGGTATTCACTGAATCACAAGCTGTTGTGGCACCTAAAAAATCTTGGCAACAGTTATTTACACGTTCACCATCTGTTCCTTCATCCACTAGTGCCAATGTTATAAGTAGGCCAGTAGTGAAGCCCTCGCCAGATATTAGCAATCCACAACTTCCTGGGCAAGTTATAGGGTCACAGTTGTCTGGGCAAGTTTCTAGACCCCAGTTACCTGGGCAGTTATCATCAACACAATCATATGATAATCCTATTAGTTTTGGTCTGCCATCACCATTTACCATATCCACATATCCTAAGGGTCCTACAAGTAGTAGTATAGGTTTTTCACCTGTAATTGAACCTCATTTTTCTCATGCTGCTGAAGGGTCCCATGAAAGCATGCCTGAGGAACCAGAGCTTTTTGAAGATCCTTGTTACATACCTGATGTAGTATCCTTGTTGGGTCCCGTGTCAGAGTCTCTTGATGATTTTCGGTTAGATGTAGGAACTGGCTTTGTATCAGAAATTGGAATGGAAAGACCACGGACTCTAAAGACTGCTTCTTCGGAAATTAACAAACCATCTCCAATTGAGTCACCTTTATCACGGGAAAAGCATAACTGTTCTAATCATTTCCCCAGCACCCCAAAGGCATTGGATCTGAGAAGTCCTCCCAAGGATGAAATGAATGCAAATGATAAGGGAACATGGCAGATGTGGAATAGTTCTCCCTTTGGCCAGGATGGTTTAGGTTTAGTAGGTGGCCCAGCTGGCTGGATTCTTCCTGCTGAATCTAATAGACTAAATAAGGATGATTTTTTCCACCCTCCTCAGAAAACTATTCCACCAACATTCATTAAAGAGGATCAAGTTTTGTCTGGCACACTTCCTTCTCAGAATGTTTTCCTTGGTAATGGCCAAAGTGTTGGGACATTTAACCCAGTTATGAGTTGCGATCATGATCCATGGTTAAAGAAGCCTTTCTATCCGCCATTGTCTAGAAGTGAGAACAATTTCACTGTTGTGCCTCAGGATGAAACTGTTCAGAATGAAATGATATATGGTAGCCCCAGCAGATCTTCCACTGGCCATCCATTTGAGCTGCCTGCCACTACCTGTTGGCCAAAGTAAGTCCTTTGATTTCTGTTGTTTGAAAAAAATTCTGTTACTCTTCTGTGATTGTTAAATAATTAAGGGGCATTAAATGATGAATTGATTGTCTTCATTGTATAGTTTACAAACTACCTGTGTATCTGTGTATTTTTGCTGCGCATACATATGTACATGCCTACATACTTATGCAAACCCACTTTTTCTTGCCATCAGAGCAGTATGCAACGTGTCTAATTTCACCATAATTTGATTGTCTATCGACTTCGCTGATGTAGACAGCTTAGAAACTTAAAATAATATGCAAATAGGAGAGATTGATGAGTTGTCTTGAGTCTCTTGATTTGGCAATCAAGTCCTCTCATCGAGGACTGTTGAATGCAATTACAATAGTCGATATATAATTTCTCAGCCTTAGTTGTATATGCTGCTCGTTTCATATAGTAACTTGAAATAGATTTTTGACACACAATGTTTTTGGCTATTATCAGTTCCTGTGGCGCACGTTTGTGCTTGCATTTCAACTTATTCGTCCTCTAGGATTGTTCTTGTTAGAGATATGTGCTATTTGAATCGTTCCTCATTAATTAAGGACAAGTCCTACTGGTTTATTTCTATGTAAATCGTGTAATTCTCTAATTTATTCTAGGAAATAATACTGAAAAAGAAAATATAATTAAAACATTTCTCACGTCTGGTAATTTTTATAAACAAACCTGTTTGATAATTTTATATACAAATTAATGTGCTGCTGATTTGATTGGTGGTAGTAGTGCAAAAATCAAACCACAATTGATGCAAAAGAAAAGACCTTATGACCTCATTTAGGTCCGGGGTGTGAAAATACATCGTTGTGTGTTTTTGCTGATAAGTTGCATTACTAGTGTGTAGTCAAATATGAAGGATCCGAAGTCTTTTAGTTACTTATTACTCTTAGTCTTGTTTTATTTGACTGAAGTTTTTTTGTGCATGATGGGTCCCTTTTGTGAAGTTCTTTTTTGTGAGGTTGCTTTTTTATATGTCCGAGTAATCTTCCAATCTTTCTTGATGGGTTTCTCAAAACGAATAAAATGAGTTATCCATGCAAAGGGTTAATTATGACGAGCTATTTTGATGGCATTATACCATGTCTGATTTGGTAGATGTATGACTTAGATTGACGATGATTCTCAATAATTAATTCTAGACAGTAGTGAAAGTGAAACTACAGTTTTATCTTTCTAACTGATGGTAACTTTGTCTTGGCAGAGAATGGGAAGCACAAGGCTCAGGGATGGGTGCTGGAAAGCCATCGGTTGTGAAGCCGCCTGTTGGGGGTCTATTTCCCTCACCAGATGTACAGTCACTGTGGTCTTTTGATATGAAAACCGGAAACTAACACTATAAAAAGAGCTTATTAAAAAAAAAGGAAAAAACACGACTCCTGTTCTGGAGAGGCAAATAGTCTCTTTGGTATATGGAGTGTTTAGAAGAATACTGGAATCCAATGTCTCTCGTCCTCCTCTCCTCTTGTAAGGGAGATTGATGTTTACTTAGAGTAGCACGGATAGGAAATACACGTGGCATGCATTTATTTGTGCATCAGGTAACCGTAGGGGTCGTCATCCATATAATTCATCATATTTTAAAAGCTTCTATAACACTTGCTAGAGAGGAGGAGCCCCCCCTTTTTGAGGAAAAAAAATAGAATTTGTTCATTGGAGCTATATTCCCTTCTCGCTCTTGCTTGCATGCCTCACTACTAATCACGTGAATGTCATCTCAAAGATGTGTTGATTATACCATTAGGTCATCAAATCGCTGGCTCGTCCTCTCATATATATATTTATTACACTCACTCATCTTAAAGAAATAGAGTTCACTCTCCTCTTTTGTCAGCATGGAAATTGATATATGATACTTGTTATCCCCACTTTGAAGACACCCCTAAATCCAACTTCTTCTCATGTGTATAATTTTAGTGTAGTTTTCAGTTGCATTGAAGATGGGATTTTATCATTTACTCTCCCTCTGAGCTGCATATGAACATTTTGATTCCTGTGCTGTTTGCTATATTTGATTGGTTTCTATGCCTTTGCCATATCCCATTAACTGTATCTCCAAATTCAATTATAAAATTTGATTCAAGAGGAAGACGAGTGAATGAATTCTTACGTTGCTATGCCATGACGTACAGGATTGATTGTTCGGGATGGGGGACTTGGATTTTACTTTTCTTTATGGGTTAGAGTGTACCATACAAAGGAAAATGAATGTTTAACTTCGAAGGACAAATAATTGACTGCTACATCTTGGCTACATCGTTCCCATCCTCTTTTCTCGTTCTTCTTTTAACTTTAAAAAGGCTGATACAGTTGTGAAAAATAGTTGAAACTAGATTTCATTTCATTAATTTCATAATTCTTAATCACCTTGAAGTTTTGTGAGGAGGGGTGTGACTGACTTAGTGTGTGTTCAGAATATATTTTCAAATGTTTAATTTAAAAAATAAGTCATTTTGGAAGAAATTAGAGCGTTTGATAATCACTTAAAATAATTTTTCAAGCGTATTTTAATATATATTTATCGGAAGTGTTTAAATAAAATTGGGTTTTTTTTAAAAAATTTTTTTGTCAAGTTAATACAAACGTGCGATCGTAGGCAAATCTTTAGAAAAACTTCACACTATTCATTCATAATAAAACAAAAGAATTTGGAGGAAGAATCCCCAATGAATCATAAATACATAATTCTAACAGAAACTAAAGGAAGGTTCACAAGCTGGAGTCAGTAGTGGGATCACAATGTTAGATGCATACAAGCACACAGCAGCTCAACTTAAGCTTACACAACACATCATTTGAGATTGGGGGTTGGTTTCTTTCTCTTCTGATTATCATTCTGCTTTGCCAAGAATGAAGGGAACCGTGCAACGAATCCCGATTTCTTTCGCTTTTTGTTAGAGTGTTTCTGATCACTGCTCCATCGTTCAACCTTAACACAATTTGGCATATCCCGATTTTGTTTGCCGAGCATCTGCGCCAGCGATACCTTTTGCTGCTTCAAGAATCGCTTCTCCGGTGCGATCCCAGACATCAGTTCTTCCTGGAGAAACAGCTTCCTACTCAGTATCTGTCCTATTGAAAGAGTTGGCTTCAGAACAGGGGTGGGTCCACTCACAGCAATTGGACAATACTCCATCTTCTTACCGTGCTCCCATCCCCATTTCTCCACTGCTGCAACTTCTTCCCTCTTTGCACTCTCCATACTGTTTAGAACTTCTTCCAATGCTAATTTTGTGCTTTTGATCTCTTCTGTTGCTTCTTTGACCTGCTTCAAGATTTTCATTTTTGACTCATTCCCGTTCTCAAGCTCCTGGTTTGTTAACACCTTCGCATCTGCCAATGCAATAGCTGCTTCCTTCATTTTTGCAGCCGCTGCCAATCTAATTTCAGCCGTTCTTATCTTACCCTTTCTTCTCTCAATCTTTGATATTGTCCTCAAAATTTCGGACTTTGCAGCTTCCCCCATTTGTTTAAACTTCTCAGCCTCCGAATTTAAAATATGCAGCTCCTTGAGAATTTCAGCACCATGTTCCTCCATGTTAGCATCCTTTGCAACTTGCAGCTTTTCCCTCGTTTGATTCAGCCTTTCTTCAACTGATGACATTTCCAAAGAATTCTGCCTCAATCTCTCCCGAGTTTTCTCCAACGAAACTCTCTCTTTCTCTAATTTCTTGTTAAATACCTTCATTGAAGCCCGAATTTCAGAAATCCCATTTGTAGTTCTGCTAAGGTTACGCTGAGCCTGCTCGAAACCTTTCACAAATTTCAGTCTCTGAGCTTTGGGACGGCCATTGTTTTCCTTATCATCATCTTCTTCCTCAGCTGCAACATTTGTGTTAATACTACTCATTCCAGATACCTCCTTCCGCAGCTCCATTTTCAAATCTTCAACAAAAGCTCTCGTCGATTCGAGTTCTTGTAAAATATCCAGAGTCTCCTTCTGCTTCAAAATCAGATCATTTTCCAGCTGAGATGCCTGCTCCTCCAGCTTTTCAATGCTAATTTCTTCCGCTTCATGTTGCTGATCCAAAAAAATTAAAAGGAAAATGTAAATTGCGACTCACAGGTCACAGCAGAATTTACCCAAAACACAGAGAGAGAGAGAATACTGACCTCTTGTTCGAAGGGTTTGTTAGATGGTTTCCAGTAGCCGACTCCACCGAAACGAAACACCGCTTCCTTCACAGATTCGAACGGGGCCGACGTGTCGACTTCAGCTCTAACATGATCGGATTTTGTCTCTATTTTCGCCATTTCCGATTCTTGGAAGCTCTCTGTACCAGGCCCACCTACACAATCTAAAACTACTTGCGTTTCATCCATGGAGCTCATCAAACAAACAACCAAATTCTTGACGAAAACGACAACTTCAAGCAGACAAGAGAAGTAAATTGACTACGTTGTTCTAAAGAACAATGTAATGGACAAGGATGAAAGATGAGTGAGACAAAGCAGGTTAAAACTTAGAAACAAGTTGAAAACATGAATTTCTCCAAGAAAACTCCAGATGGTTGGTGGGATTTTAAGGAGGAGAAAAGAAGTAAAGGTAAAAGGGTTGAAAGTTGAAAGGAAATGACCGATGGTTGGATCATTGATATTTGAAGCCTGTGGGGCCATGGTGTCCAACGGCAACATATATGATATTATATTTGCCAACGGCTTTCAACACTCATTGCTTTTTGTAGACCGTTGAATGCATTTTACTATTACATTGTACAAGAAGCTTATAAAAAGGGATTATTTGGATTGGAATTGTCTTCCACTCTCTTGCCTTTCTTTATTCATTACATACAATTGATTATCATCTTTCTCTATCTCCCACTCTCTTTTTCTTTTATTTCAATTCTTCTTTTTTAGGGAAAACACAACCATCTTGTTAACCTCTATTAACCTTTATTTGAACTACAACTCTAATCCCATTTTGTTATTCTATTCTTTTATCACTTATGTTGTTCAAACAATACCTTGGCTAATTCATTGTATTCAACTGTTTTTTTTACTTTTTCTCATTAACTATGGTCGAGGGTTGCCCCTTAGGCCCAAAGCCTACAGATAGCCCCAATTTTAAAAGAAATTGAGTGGCGAAACGAGAGATTGTGAATTCCATAAGAGAAAAGTCAAACCCTTTTGTTTCGATTCGATCAACCAAGCTTGAAAAATTACACCAAAAGAAAAATAATCGAGTCGAACTCGACACTGACACTCTACAACCTTGAAGGCCACCATCACCCTATACCATTCACGTTATACATAATTGCAAGCAAGGAAGAATTTTATAAATAGCTCTATTTTGATAATCTCAGAGAGAGAGATACGTAAGTAAATTCCAAGTAAGAAACTCTAAACCTCCATGTACTTAGACCTGTACTAATTTAGGCATCATAGTGTACTCAATCAATACCATATTGGTACAAGTACTTTCACGTAGGTCAACTCTATTGACAAAGTTTGACAAGAATAATGGTCGAAAAAACATCCAAGGCCTATATACGAGTTTCCCATACCAACAACTAATACTATTTTCCCATATTCTCCATAACCTTGCTTACTATTATATTTGGGCTACTGTTGATATTTAAAGGTGTTATTTTTTGCTTTCGTCTCATGGAGTGTATTTAATGTTAAAGTACAAATTTTGTTCGTCATCTTTGAGATTTTGTCTATATTGTCTTTAAACTTTAGAAAGTGTCTAATAAGTTTCTCAATTTTCAATTGGTGTCCAATAGATCTTTGAAATTTCAATTGTGTCTAATAGGTCATTGACCTATTTGATCGTTTTTAAAATTCATGGGTTTATGTTTATAGTTCCATTAAACATAAAATTCAAATTTATATCATATATCAATTAACTTTTCAAAATTTTGATTATGTAAGAGGCCTATTAGACACAAAATTGAAAATCTAGAGCTATATTTGATATTTTGAAAGTTCTATTAAACACTTAAAAGTTGAAAAATCAATTCGATGCTTTTGAAAGTTCAAATATCAAATAAATACAAACTTAAAAAATTCAAAACATAAATTTGTAAATTAACCCATAGCATGTGCATCACACAAGTTTGAGCTTAAGTTAAAGGTTAATTAGAAAGATTCCTTGATAATAAATAAGGTTGAGAAAACGATGGGTTGACATGTTGAGAGAATGTCACACATGAAAAAAAAAATGTCATTTTCATTAGTAAAATGTGTAGCACATGTACCTATTTTCAAGCTTAAAGCTCACCCACTAACTACTACTCTTCGTTTTCATTAGTTCAGCAGTTTGGCCCATTACTTCGATCCACATGGAATTGCTTTTGAAATCTTAAAAAGCTATTTAAAAAGAATTATTTGATAAACTAACTTATTTATTAATCTATCCAAAATGACTTTTAAAATTATTCTAAAATGCAAAAATTATTCGATGAAACTTTTTTATTTTAGTTTTCTTACTATTAATTTACCAAACACCTTAATTAGTTATTTAAAACTTTTTTATTTTAGTTTTCTTACTATTAATTTACCAAACACCTTAATTAGTTATTTCTAATTTAAAACTAAAATTTACGGAAGATTAATTTACTTCTATTCAAATCTATCCATAATTAGTTCCCTTTGATTTGAAATCCGAGACAGAACTCCGGTTGGCATGCCTGCCACACACAACCATGATCAAACGATTCAACAGAAAGTGGACTACATTCTGCCTAGTTGACCTGGATAAATATTTGCAATTAAAAAAATTAAATATGTCCAACAAAGTTGAGTAAAAAATCCCAATTTTGGTATATTCATATCCATCGCCTATATTCCCCAACTTGTTACTGAAAAGAAAAAATCCGAGAGAGAGAGAAGAAATCAAAATCAAACTCTCCAATTCACATGAAAAAGAAGAAAAGAAAAGAAAAAGAAAAGAGATTAGTCAAGAATGGGTATCTCGTGTATCCATAAAATTCTTCCTCCTCCTCTTGATGAAGTAATAGCCAAGGCCTCCAGAAACAGCAAGAATAACCAAACCATCGACCACACCCACCACTGCAAGCACCCATCTCTTCAGCCCTGACTTCTGCCGCCCCAACGCACTCCCTTTCGGAACCTTAACCATATAACTCAATCCCATTCCCATCTCAATCTGTTTAACCCCTATCACCACTCTGTACACATAACATTCCTTTACGCCCCAGTAGTACAACGCCGCCGCGCATTTGCACTCCTCCAAGCACCACTCCCCACATTCCTCCTTACTCACATTCACCCTCTTCGGACCATCTCTTAAAATGCTACTTACCCCCTCCAATTCCATCATCTCGCTTCCCCCACAAATTTCTTCTTCGCCCCCCATTTTGAATCCAATGCACGAGCAGGAATTGGAGAATGTGCAAATCCCGTACGGCTTACAAGCCAGAGGAAGGTCACAAGTGCTTCTGAGTGCTCGAAATGAAGCTTCGAAAGTTCCGCTTTGAGGGGAGTAGGAATAAAGGCCCAGATTCCCAGTTTTGTTCCCCAGTGCCATAAATCTCAACGGCCGAGGCGTTCCTGATGGGATTGTTGAAATTTTCTTGGCTCGGTCGTCGAAGATATCCAGACCCTCGGCGTTGAGTGTGATGAATGAGAGGTTGATGTTGTTGGGAGGCTTGAATTCCCAATAAGAATACTTGCATTTCGGAGAGTTGAGATAGAGAGCGATTCTTTGGGTTTCGATTTCGAAAGAGTAGAAGAAGGTTGAATTCGGGGGGAAGGAAGTTAAATGGGTAGCCACATTCAAACTCTGCCCCAAAACCATCACGTCGGTTGGGAAATTGAAACTCTGCCATTTAGTTCTTTCAAAAGCATCCACCAGAGCCAAATTCCCACTTCTCAATATTCTGAGCCTCTGCATCCACAAAACACACACACACACTCACTCAGAAAAACGCTCCATTCAACAGCGAATTCGAATGCGAATTGCGATACACATCAAACGATGCCGTTTTATGTACCTCCACACCTTGTCTGGAAGTCCCCGTCCGCCACCCCACGTGGCCGGTGGGACCCTTAAGCCTCAAGTCCCCGTCGGCAGTGAGCTCAAGGACGCATTTCTCCGCCGTGAAAAACCGGGAAAAGTGGCCGGAGCTCCACACCCTAACTTCTCCGAGGAAAACCTGCAAGGAACAGGAATATTGGCCTTGCGTGGCTTCAACTGTCAAAGCTACTCGGAAATTGGGCGGCATTAAATGCTCCGTCTCCATCAAAAAGGCCCTTCCGATGAACCACTCCTCGTACTCCGCCGGCACTACCAGATTAACTTCATAACCAGTAACAATGTCAGTTCTGCAAATGGAAGGGCCCAGATTGAAGAAAAGAATAATGAGAAAACAAAACCCAGCAGCTACCTTCAAGTTCATCAGAGAAAAAGCAAACAAATGAAGGGATATTTTGAAGGAAGATTTTAGTGAAAGAAAGGAAAAGAAATGAGAAAGCATATGAATGAAGATTGAAGATGATGAAGGCAACAGCAGAGCAGTCCACTCCCAAAAAGGGACTCACCTTTCATTTTGCCTGGCTATGGTAATGTTGAAATGTTAGTGGATTCATTAATTGCATCCAGGAATTCTTAATTATTATTTTTTTTTTATCCATAATTGCTATAGTAAATTCCAGCCGTAATTAAAGCTATCTTTTCCCTACAGCCTGTCCATGTGACACTTCTCTTTGTATTTCTTTATTTATTTTGCATCATATTCTTTTAACCTTCTTTTTTTACTCCTAATTGAGCCAATCTCAATTTTCAACTCACCCTATTCCTCAATTTCATTCTTGTTACGATAATTTTAGAAGGTCATTGTGAAAACGATGTGACATTTGCTTATTAAGGATGCTTAAAAACAAATTTATATCTATGTTTATTCAACTTTCTATGTCCTTGGAAAAAAATAACTTTCTATAGTTCTATGTTTAGTTTTCAGAGAATTTTTGTAGAAGTAAAATGAAAAACTTAATTTTACTTCAAATGGCAAATCAAGTTGGTTAGTGCAAAATGTAAATAGTTTTAGCTAATTTTCTTAAGGTTAAATTATAGAAAACTGTCTTGAATTTTATTTTTGAAGTATGCTTCAGTTATGCTCGTTAAATTTGAAAATTTCATTTAAAAAATATTGTTATATATATATAGATTGTTTATTCGTTGTATGTTGGAGTATAGTGCAAAAAAGATAAGTAAGAAATAAGAACGAATATTTGTCGCATTATAGCGTCAAGTTGAAGTTGGTTTGGTATGCCAAAAGGGTAGAAAAGAGAGTGGGAGTGGAATGAGGAAAGGGATCCACGTGGGATCCACGTGGGACCAAACAAAAAAAAAACAAAATGAGAGGAGTTAGCTGAATGGATTGCGACTTTCTCTGTAGTGGGCTGCATCTTTTCCTCACTTCCATAATTTCATACTCTTATCTGTCTGCCACGTTTCGGGTCCACGTGTGCCCCGCCCTTTCCTGACTTCCTTCTCACGTTTCTCTGACGTCTCATCTTCGACGTCGCTTCAACTTCCCCTATTTTCCGTTTGGGCTTCCTTCTGGGCCTCAATCATCCAACTTCCATACTCTGCTCGGCCCAATTCTGTAATAAATGGGCCTCCAGCCTTAATCATGTATTTGGGCCCAAAATGGTCACCACCTCGCTTCGGCCTCCATTTCCAGTTTCGGATTAATATCTCAAAAAGACCCCTTTTAAATATTCAAAATGGCAGATGATCCAATTTTTGATAAAAATGTCAAATGCCTCTTTGCTAATGTCGTGACCACGTGAAGTTACATTATTGCCCTTCTTTTTTCTTTTTCCTCTTCTCTGATGGGAGAAATCTTCCTCTACACGTCATCTTCTTCTTTTCCGGCTTCTTCTCCTCTGTACGTCTTCTTCTTTTTCTCGACACGACGAATCCATGTGAGTAGCTTCGACGCGACTGACTCCAGTGAGCAAGAGACAAGAGAGGAGTGATTTTGTGAGTGATGAAACGAAGAGAGAGCGAGAACGAGAAACATAGTGATTTGTAAGTGAAAAAAAGAAGAGAGAACGAGTCAAGTTAGAGCGAGAGATATAATGATTTGTGAGTGAAAAAAGAAGGGAGAGCGAGACAGACTAGAGGAGCAAGAGCGAGACTACTTTTCTGCGTACACATAATATATTTTGGTAATTTCACTCGAATTTGATGTCAACAAAGGAGTCGTTCGATATTTTTTAAAAAAATCGGGTCATTTTACATCTTTTGTCTAATTTTTAGGTCGGACCCTTCAAATTTTAGTTAGTAAAATATAAACACTTATTTAAAAAAGAGAGAGTAAGTTATGATTGATCTTGTCCTTGACGGTGCATATGTACATAGGTAGCATGTATACAAATAATTAATTTGATCGAGTATTGAAGAAATGGTGTGCAATGATGATGCTACGGTGGGAATAAAAAGACCATAAGGCAACAATTAATTGTTGTATTGGGAGACTGGTGGAGTGAGTTGAGTCAATAACTAACATATTGAAAATTAAGAGATATTACTACTTCTACTTGCTAGTTGAACACAAAGTCATAAATATGGGTTATAACAAGATTGACGTAAGAGAGAGAAAATTTGGTAATCCAGTTCAGTGCAATCAAACCTATGTCTAGGAGGTACTTGTGTGCCTAAACGAAAAGGTTCCACTAGTAAAGATAAGTGATTACAGAGAGATCCTTATTTGATAGACAAACTATCTTGATACAAAAATAGTTTTCTTCTAATGAATTGTTTAAATTCTCCCTAAACTCGACGTTTCTTCTTCAATATAACAGTTAGATTTAGGCTCCCCTAAATTCAATGTCTCTGTACATGAAGTTTCGCACTATTTTCATTAGTTAGTTGAACAATCCTTCAACTTGAACCCTTATACCGTAAGAGTCTAGCGTGAGAGCCTTTCTACTTTGAATGACTTTAACAAACCATCAAGCAATGCAATCATCCCGACAGTCTCGTAAAAGAATAATCAGTTACATAATGATGCGACATGCTTTTTCCCATAAACACAATGCAACACAAAGAGAGTTGTGCTCAAGAACGAGAACGAGAACAAGAAATATATATAATTGATCACGAAAGGCAAGAAGACAGAAATGACAAGAATAAAAATCAGCCACCAGAAACAGAAATAATAATGTGAAATCTGCAATAAAAAAGGAAAGATAATTCAAAGCTTCAAGGCCACACAACACGCCAAAAACTAGAAACACAAAAAAACGTGTAAAAGAAAATACGAATGGCCAAGTATTTTTAATAATGTAAAGTAAAAGTCTTAATGTTGTTTTAATATTGTCCTACGAGTGAGCTGCCAAGTAGCCCCATAAAAGATTTTTGTTTATTAAATATGAGTTAATTGGAAGCACCCTAATCTCATTGATGCTTCGGCCATATTACACAACATAGGTATAATTTAGAATAAGATAAGATGTTGTAACCAATAAAGAGAGAAGGGAGTTTATATTATATTATAACATATGATTGTGGTACGGTGTCGTTTGATTTGAGGGGGGCTCATTGGATGAATAGAAAAATAAAAATGATTGTTTAAACAAACAAAAAGGAGAGACTCGAAAGCGGTAGCTGCAAAGTGCAAAGGGTGGCGGTGGATGATATATATATGCATTTGCCGTCCTATACTATTCTTTAAAGTTTAGAATTTCTTCTGCCCCTTATTTCAGCCAAACTTTTAATAAATTGACAAAATGGTTTGATCAATGATGATGTTAATGATGCCCGATACCACACATATATACAACTACAATTAAATTACATATTGTTTTATGAGATTTTTGTACGAATGGCCAAAAGTTGATTTATAAATTTTTTGTATGGATGACAATGCAATTTGACTAGCTTTTTAATTTTTTGTTGGCGTCACACATTGTTTTAATTGTTTTTTTCCTCACTTTTGTTCTAGTTTTGCTCACTTTCTTACTCTTACTCTCTCCATTCGATTTGTTTGGTATCTAAAAAACTCTGTTTGTTGTCAAAGAAAGAAGAAACAACTTTATCATTTATTGTTTCCGTTGTCGTGATTATAAGCAAAATATAGAGAAAGGAGTGGTATCGTTGGTAGAGATAAAATACAAATTAAAGAAGGGAAAGGAAGTAGAGAAAGAAGAGGGAGTGAGAAGATGTGTTCTATTGGGATGATCCTTTCTATTTTCCTTTTAAATGTAAATTATTAATGCAAAGAGCAATAGTTAGCTGTAGTCTAAATTACACCCAGTTTCATATATTCATCTCTCTTCCTCAAACCATATAAAAAATATTTTTTTAATATCTTTTAAAACTATAAAAATTAACACATGTCAATTATTATTGAGTTCAACGGAGACTGCACCTCTCATTTTAATCCAAATTTGGAGGATTTCTAAATCTATCAGAGTAGATGGTGCTATTTGACGTGAACTAAGGTCATTGTTTTTGTTTTTGTTTTCTATTTATTTTTACTTTTTATAATTTCTCAAACCTATTATTCCTCCGGATATATAATATAATTATTATCAAACAACAGTGCAATTAAATTAAATTATTGTGTGCCAGTTTCTTTGGTCCTATCCACCTTCTAAAAACAAACAATAAAAAAGCACTTGCATTGATGATTAAGACATACAACTTCGGTTTAACACGCTCCTTAAGACTCGTAAAATCATCCATTGCTTATATAAGTTGTGTTGAGAGAACATTATGTGCACATAACAACTTAATAATATACAAGAATATTCCTTACATTTTATAATTGGATACAAATAATGATACTGTAAATGTACACCCACATTATATACAACAACGATTTATAAACTCAAAACTAATTCAAATATAATAACATTGATTGAAAATTGAAATAACCATAAATTTATAAACCCAAAAGTTTATAGTCGTCATGCTTCTAATAAATACTTCTTGAAGATAAATATTCATTTTATCCGAGTTGCAAGCACGTTACAACGATCGTCTCAACCAGATACAATAACTAATTTCTATAAAACAACTTCATATCAATAAAATTAGTAGAACCCTTGGATACTTGTTTTCAACTAACTCAAAATAAAAAAGAAACGAAGGGGATGAAAAATTTATAGACTCTAGCAATTTGGTAACTCCCAAAATATCAAATAAAATAAAATATAAATAATAATAGAAACATAACTCAATTAAGTTGTTATTTCACCAAATCAAAACATAACTCACCAAATAATTAACTACAAGTTTAACTTTCCTATGTCAAATTTATAAATGAAATATTATCTGTTTTGAAGCAATGAATTTAATCGAATTTGTTTTAATCCAATTTGAATGTTTCACTTTCTTTCGCAATATAATAATATCAAACATAAATTACAAGTTTCAATCATCTATATTTTGTTTCTCACAATTTTCAAATTCAGAATAACAAAAATGAGTGGTAGACATTTAAATAGGTCCACAAAACTATTTTATAATTCATATCCCTCAGAAACTAAATCAATTAGAAAGGTTCCGTCCTTAATTATATTTATGAAACATGTTTCACTTCTGTTGAATCATGTCATTGAATAGTCAAAACTGATACGTGCTTCTTAAAAGTTAATAAATTATTAATTGATATGCTATAAATGGTAAATCTTTTCTTTGTTAGATAAAGAATGATAAATTATTACTCGATGTAAATTTATAAGTTATAAATCGAGTTTAATTATGTAAATTAATAATAAATAAAAAAAAATAACAAACTTCTTCAATAAATCCCTTCATTTGACAGTCTGTGGCATCAACTCATCTCCAATCTGGATTTCTATTACCACCGGCGGTTTCTGTATTTTGTTGGGAGAATATAGATGAAGATCAAGCATGAACTCTCCAACATATATGATCAAGCCTATCTTATGTTCAATGCATATCCCGATATGTAATTTGTGTGCTTCAGTTACAAACCGGCGGCTGCAAGATTATTTAAAAATTAAAAAAAAAAAAAAAAATTTAGCCCTAATGGACCTTGGGCCTTCACAAAATAAATAACCCAACACTTGTTTAGCCATTTTGAGGGAGAAAAATTTGTTTGGCCATTTTTGTAAAAGATTATTTTGTCTTGGGCATTTGAAAAGTCTAAAGTATGAAGAAAATGGAATTGTCCAATTGAGAAAGCTGAATATGGGAATGCAAGGGAAGGAACATTGGAGTTGCATCAATGCCTGCCCACCAATACCAATTCCATGCCTAAATATGACATCAAACAAAAGGCAACCAATCAGAACCTTCCACGTCTATGTTCTGCTTTTATATGAAACCCGTCGGTTGGGAATGGATATATTGATTTTAGTAATTAAGGTTGAATTATGTGTATACGAAATTGATTAATTTGGGTAATTGGCAGCTAAGTCCCAGCTGGGTTCGGCCATACAGGAACCCACTTCTGGGGTTTCCAAGCCCAAGCCGTCGTCCCACACATTGTCACCATGCCCAAAGTTCCGATTCTTATTATTCGTATTAATTAAATAAATTAACCACATTAAACCATTTATCATCATTATTATTCAATTTTTGTAGGGACTTGGGAATGGAATCCCACTGGAAGCAGTGGTAATAACTCCACAAATTTGGGTGCACATTTTCTGAATTTAGAAAACAAACAAAACATCAATTAAACTTCAATGTAAATCAATTAAGAATTCTACCACTTGGCCGTCAAATTAGATCTCTGTGCTTATCATAATTCATAGAGGAGGAATGTTGCCATTTGCAAACAGGTAAAAAATATCAGAAACTTGCATTATTGCATATAATAATGAGCTTACAATTACAGCAACCAAACACATTAGTGAGAGGGAACCAACAAGGTTGGTTTCAATTGAGTTGAAAAACAGAAGCAATCACGGAGAAGAGATCGAACAATAAAGGTGCAAATTCATCAGAGATGAGTATGCTTTTTCTGAGAAAGAAATTGGAAAATGTAGGAATTATATCAACGGCATCAAGGAAGAGCATGTTGGAGCTATTATGTTCTTTTTCTCTACCAGAAACACAAACAAACAACTCTACACTTATGACTTAATACCATTGAGAGTGTGGAGATTTTGATGGCCGAGGGCCCATTCATGAACTCACAAATTAAAAAGATGAGGACATTATGAAGTTGTACATGAAGTATTCACAAAATGGAATATTCTAATCATTTCTTTCAAGTCTTGGATCCAATTCCCACAAACTTTAATTATCTGACATAAACTGATAAGATTAATATATATATTACTACAAATGGGTGGATTTCTTGGTCCTCAAAACATATAGGTTTAGTCTCTTAATATTCTGATTTTTTCTTGAAATGTTTTAATTATAATCCCTACTATGTAAACATATTGCAATTTAGTCCCTCAACATTGATGCATATAAAAATCAGTTGGTGATAAACTTACATATTAGTAGAAATCAATAATGTGTGGCAATAATGGAACGGATCCAATAATTATTGAAAGGACATTAAGGTAAAAATGTAACTATTATACAACCATGAAAGGTAATCAATTCAACATAAATTTTGTGATTTTGTAACTGACCATATCATATAGAGGGAAGTAAAAGAAAGGTAACGAAAACCTAGAGGGTACATGCTAGACTCTAGAGTTACCTCCATGGACCAACGTCTGATTCGACCAAAGATTGTTGTCCTGTTGGGTTTTTACATCTTCAATGCAACGGTTCAGCCCACCCGAAAAGCATGACAAAGTAGATCATTTATGAACAGAAAAATAAAATTTACAACTCACAATTTGCTTCAATTCCATAATCAATGATCACAAGAAAACTATGTCCTGCCAATCCTGTTTTAAATACATCACAAAGATGAAAAGGATACTTTTTATATAGACAAGGAGAATTTCTCCAGCTCATGAGCCGACTGTTTTCACTTTCTCCCCCCCACCATACTTTGGCCAGAACTTCCGGCTAAGCTAGAAGTTGCGTTACTGCTAGTCACCTTCAATCTTGGATCTGTACTGCCAAAAACATTTAGATCCTCAAACAGTCTGTATGATGGAATGAACGGCTTTTGTGTTGTTGAAGGTGTTGAGTTCCTAGGGGCACCTGCTGCCCATGAGTCTCCTCCTCCACGCATAGCTAACTCATTATTTCCTCTCAATGGGAATGAATTAAGATGCTGCAAAGGTCTAGCAGGCAATGAAGAGGTAGACAGTGCAGGTTCCTTCCCACGAAGATAACCCATATTCGAAACAGAGACATTACTTTGGTGGTTGGCATTAAGAGAAGAACCTGCCCAAGGTGGGGAAGGGTAGTAACCTGAAGAATATTGAGCATACTGTGGATGAAATTGCTGCTGCGGCTGAAATTGTTGTTGGTGAGGCTGAGGCTGAGGTTGAAATTGTCGTTGTGGCTGTGGCTGTGGCTGTGGCTGAGAATGATATTGTTGTTGCGGCTGTGGCTGATGCTGAGGTTGAAATTGTTGTGGTTGTGGCTGAGGCTGAGGTTGAAATTGTTGTGGTTGTGGCTGAGGCTGAGGTTGAAATTGTTGTTGCTGCTGCGACTGAGGCTGTGATTGAAATTGTTGTTGTGGCTGCGGCTGAGGTTGAAATTGTTGCTGCGATAGTACTTGTGGTTGAGTTTGTGATTGTAACTGAACCTGGGGTCCAGGTTGAGCCCATGGCACAACGTAACTGTTATAAGGTACCTGACCTTCGCTGGCAGAATGCTGATGATGATATCTCTGTGTATTTGACGACGATACAGGGACCTGATGTGTATTTTGGCTTGATGCAGGTGGAGTGAGAGGAGTATGAGGAGAGGTTGATGATGTTGATAAAGTGATACTCAAGAGGTCAATCATATCTTGCTCTTTTGAAGTCTTGACTGGTGCAGGAGGATCTGGTAGAGCTAATGCAGTGCAAGTATTAGAGGATGCTGGCATGGATGAAGTAACTGCATTGCCTGTGCTCACCAATGCCAAGTTCTCAACAGTTTCGGTAGAAGAGCTTTGACTAGGTACAGGCTGTGATTTAGAGTGCCTGCCATTTGAAAGGTTTTAACATTTACATTCAGCCAAAAAGGAAAAAAGATCAGACTGCAAACCATCGAATATAATCTATTTGCCTGTGTTATCTTGACTGAATTATTAGCACCGACATCTAGAGATCATCCAAGAATAGACAGCTGAAGTCTACTATTATCCCTATCGATTATAGATGAATATGAAAACCTGGCAATCAATCGTGACTGACCTTCGAGCTAGTTGGGCAAACTCATCCTCCTCTTCGTCATCCTCCACTATCTGGGTCCTTGCTACAGAAGCAGTTGATGGAGTATTCACATTTGGTGGACTAGAATCTCTTATGCTTGAACCTCTTATTTCATTGGCTTTCTGTGCAGCAGCAGATGACTCAGGCATCTGAGGGCTCAGATTTGTTGATTGAGTTGGCAACACAGAACCAGAAGCAATTGCATCATGATTAGCAAGTAAAGTTTGCAAGGAGTCGTTTAGCTCCAGACCTCGACCAAGAAGTTCCTCATCCCTACAGGACCCAGAAAAAAAATCATCATACAAAAACTCAAAAATAGAATTTCTGGACCTCTTGTAGAACACACCCAGTCGCTACAGAACAATTGAAACACCCCAAATTGTAGCAGTTAAGTCTTGACCCACTGGCTTTGTGAGAGAGAGAGAGAATGAAAGCACACGATAAAATAGATGGATACAAACATAAGCCTACAGTAATTTAGTGAGCTAACCCCGTTGTAGTCAACATCTGCATCAACTTCTTTTGATTGGCACGACAACGGCTTACAAGATCTACAATCACTTCATCTTTAACAGCCTAGAAGCAGAGATGAGATGTGTGAGAACTTTTTTCTTGAGAAAAGCATGACAATTCTGAAAACAACATTGAACATACAAGAGAGTCTCCAGGAGTCACAGCTTGCAGCATGTCATTCAAGAGCTCCATAACATTACGCATGGAATCCAAGCTTGACAAACTTAGGCCTTCAATCTCTGTCGCCATTGTCTCATCAAGCCTCCTTGATGAATTACTAGGCATTCCGTAACCAGCTTGTGTAATCCTTAGGGTTGGATTTGAAACAGGTGGTGTAAAAATTGGAGCAGCATCTAATGAACGCTTGGGAAATTCAATTCCAGACCGCTGCATCCATAAAAAATCTGATTAATAAACTCTAAAAAAGTTTGAAATATATGAGAATATGAATGCAAGGATTTAATTATGAATAATATGACCGTGAGATTTTTCAATATATTGTAAATGTCAATGAATATAGCCAAAAAATTACTGTTGTTAACAGGATTTCCGGATTGCTGTCAGTCAGAAAATCACATAAAGAGCAAATAGACAGTTCTCAACAGTAGTGCATACCCTTAATTCATCGTACGCCCAGTAATATTGAGGATGCTTTCCTCCGGGTCCACCAAATGCCTCCTGCCAAGAATCTAATAGCACTAAAATTTTGTTCCTCACATTCATGTCTGCCTGCATCATGGATAAATCTGGACGTAAATGATACATTTGGATAAAGTGCATACATTCATCATACACCCAGTATTCAGATAACCCAAAGGTTAGACAGATCAATACCAAAGTACCCTACTTACAGGCATATAGCTCAGAAAAAACACGCTCGTTAAAGTTGAGTAACATTTGCCTGAGCTTTGGATAATTTCTAAACAAGCAAAACAAAGAAGTCTGAGTCTATCATACTAAGCCAGACCCTCTTTTCAATCCTTCAAGCTCAATCAATTAATCAAATAACAGTATTAGTTTGTCAACTACAATAATTTCTTTGGGAAAATGTTGGGCAGCTCGTTCCTATCCAGGGGATATTACTGTGCTGCTCCTGGAAACTCTGTCAGGTTGGTGGTTCTTTAGAGGAGGAAGAGTCCTTGAGAGGAATGCTACACAAGATTTACCGTAGTTGTTATGGATAAAAAGAATGACAGTTTTTCCCACTCCATCTAAATCATACAAATGCCCACAAATTCAAACATTCGTGCAAAGTATCCATGGGAGTACTCTAGTCAAAACAGTGTCAAAAGACACATGAGCTACAGCCCAATGGGAGGAAGGAATCAGGCTGACTAAAAACCAAGGACAACACGTCCACTTAAAAAGAACGACGAAGCTTGATCTAATAGGCCTAGTAAATACACAACATTCCTATCAAGAAAGGGAAGAAAAATACAATTGAACGTAGAATTACTATAAAAAAAAGGCACAAATGATAAACCAAATAAAAGAACTAAAACTTTTACCTTCTTCTTCACAATTTTGATCATCTCTCCTAGAATATTTCTCTCGGCTATCTGAAAATGGACATAATCACCACAATTCTTCACCATTGTCTCGATAAGCTATATTTCACAAGGACAACAAAGCATTTGTTCAGACATCTTGAATCTAAAACTTACTACAGGGCATATATTTGACGATCAATTGCATGTAGAGAGGACAAGCTTTTTCACATTTCATTTTAGTTTTTTGGGTTGGGCACGGGGGGGCAGCGTGAGAAGGAATTGGGAAGGGAAAAAATCACCGTTAGAGACAGCAGCTGAACTTTAGGACTCCTATGTTGTAACCTTCTTTTCACAGCTTTCATGACATCTTTCGCCTGCCTGAGGAACAGACCACACACAAAATTGGCTACCAAATTTCAGCAAAAGGAAGAGGAAGCTAAAAACATGGAAACTAACGGTAAAAGGGAAGCATAGTCCCACACGCTTCTAGATAAAGCCTAGTACACCATCTTCCCCTCTTCCTCACCAACCAAGAAAATAATTATAAGAAAAAAAACACCAATTAAGAATCAAATACATAAACAATCAGCCTAATACTAACTTGATGTCAAACAGAACTTCCTTCGCCAAAAAAGTGGTTCTAAACATCACTTTCAGAAAGGGGAAGGGAAGAAATGACATCCACCCCCTGATATAACCCCCCATCCCCTACTAATATCACCTCCAGAGAAATCAAGCGAACGCTATTAGGATTAAAGCCATCGAAAAAAACAAAAATAAATTATGACACAAATAATAACAGGAATCCTGAAATACAATATTCACAGGTAAAGAATATTTCCAACAAACAGCACCTTACTAAAAAAAAGAGAGAGAACAAAAAACTGGATATAAATTGATTATTATATGACTTCACATACGGAAAAAAACAGGATATGTCCCCATGTCTAACATCGCATAGAAGAAATGAAGAAAGAAGTAATCAAAAGGAGTTTCAGGCATGAAAGATTATGATCGAAGCGTAAATTGAAAAGGCAAGAAAGTCAAAGGGAAAATGAATTGGTTGATTTACCAATGATTAGAATTGATGGAATCGCATATGTCGATGTTCATAGTCCAATCGGGACTTATTAGAAGGTCGCTGGTGGCCTTCTCCACTGCTACAGTCGCTGAAGAAGAAGAGGATAAAGACATCCTTACCTCCGTTCCCCGTCTCTCTGATGAAACAGAAACCTATTACGTTTATCCGCAGAAAAACAAAAAATTAAGATAACAACGGGAATTATGGAAGATTCAGAAGCATGATTTTGAAGGATAATCCACCGCCTTCGTCCCTACGACGAAAGAAATTGGAAAGTTCAGAATAACTTTTTAGGGATTTTCTTGTTTTCTTCTCATACCACATACATTCGTCAAACGTCTCTCTCTCCCTCCCTTCCTCTCACTCTCCGCTTTCTTTTCTTCCTCAAAAGAATTGAATTTTTTTTTTTTTTTTCTTTTGAAAAATACAAACAAACAAAATAGATGATTTTTATTTATATTTATCTTTCCTATACTGCCTCTTCCTTTTCATCTTTCTTTTTCGGCATCATTAGCCCTTCCAGTTTAGAACGCCTGTCCTTGAGCTTTCATCCAGTAAGCGATATCATTTTCCGATCAATTTGCACGCCACGTGGCACCATCATGTTCCATTGCCCATTATCCCACGGTGTCTATTTCGCCAAAAATACCATCGACCTAATTACCACCTTAATCGTAGCCGTCCATCATAATTCAAAACTCATCACTCATCTCAATTTTCAATTTTCAACTTTCATTTTCTTTTAATTAGTATGATTTTTTCTCAAATAAGTAATTTACCTGAGTTTTTTTTTTTTTTTTTTTTTTTCTAGAGATGTTTCGACCTCTAATTTTGAGAGAATGAGTACATATCAGTTATCAATGACGATAACTCCAAGTTGGGTCTATTTTGACGAAAAATGGTATGAACTAAAATTCTATCATCCTATATCTCGGTGCTTCTTTTACTTTCATATTTCTTTTTCTAAATGTCAAAATCTAATTCTTATACTTTTAAAAAAAATTCTTGCAAAATAGTCGTGCTACTAGTTTGTTGTTTTATATATATGTATTAGAAAAGTCGTTTATAAATTTTGAAAAGAACAAATATTTTTGTGTATTTCAAGATGCACCTTAAAAGAAATTCCACTTTTGTAAAAATACAAAAAAAATAACTAAAATATTTTAAGTTTTTCATATGACAAACTATGATTAGACAATTTGGTGTGATGCACAAAAATAGTTGTAATCTAAGACGCACCTAAAGTATTTTTCCTTTGAAAATACATTAACATTGTGCCTTTTCATACACAAAAAATATTATTTTTATTATTATTATTTAATAAAATATGAACTTCAAACGAGAAACAGGAATTGAGCAACCATCAAGGTCATGTTTGATTTTGCAAGAATGAAATCATTAATAGATCCTACGATATCAAGATCTTAGAAGTCATAGTCATAATTGAAGGTCCTTCTTGTAGTTCATAATCAACTCATTGAATTGTTTAGAGGTTGAATTATTTACTAAAGAAGTTAAGGAGCAATCGCAAACGTTTAGAGAAACCTCTTTGTTAGAGAGTTTTTTTTTTTTTTTTTTTTTTTTTTTTTTTTTTTTTTTTTTTTTTTTTTTTTTTTTTTTTAATTGTAGTTCACTCAGATTATCTCTTAAAAATGGATTATTCACTCAAATTATTTCTTAAAACTGGCTTATTTTAGTTTATAATTTTATTTTGGAAAAAAATATAGATTAATTGATTTTAAGATTTATTTGAATAACAAAACTAATTCGTATAAAGATTAAATAAAATGAAAGTCAAGGTATTGAAACAAACTAATATTTTAATGATGAATAATATTCCATTTACTCCTGCACAAAGAAAAGTGTATTCCATTTACTTTAAATTGTTCATGGTCATGATTGGTATTAATAATAAAATAATGACGTCATAAATAATGAGGGTGGGGATAAAAGTCGTGGAAGTATTATTATGGCTTGGCATTGAGTGGGACCCATAATTAAGGAGACTTATTCCGCGTCTTCGTTGATTGGCTTTTGTTTTTTCTCCAGCTGAAAATGTCACATGCCACAATTTTCCCCTCCCCCCCTCTTTTTTTTTTTTTTTTTCCGTAATTAGCCCAATAACCGAAATTATTGTAAATTTAACCCACTCTCATTATCAATTATTCGACTTATCATTCGGGCCTACTGTTTGTTTTTTTTTTTTTTTTTTAATTCAGTAATTATTTGCATTTACTTTTAATTAAGATATTTAATTTTTTATGTCCCATTTCAAAATTTTGATTTTTTTTAAAGGTATTGTTATTTAAGTGTGGAGTGGAAAAATCGAACCTCAGATTTCGAAGTCGATAGTACAAGTACTATGTCAATTGAACTACGTAAATTGATATTATAAACAATATAATCTTCTAATTTAATGAAAATTTCATATCAATATTAATTTTTTATGCATAAATTTATTTTAATTTTATAGTACTATTTTTTGTAGTGCTGAAAAACAGTACTATTTATTTATAGTACAAAGTATTTTTTTGTTCTCTGGTAGACAAACTTTCTATTTTCAGTTGGTCTAGGCCACGGATAAAGGATGCATGCTTTTTTTTTTTTTTGGGAGAGATTATTAACAAGTTTGATTGACGTGGAAATTAAATTTTATTTTGTTTTTCTAGATTTAAATTTTAAGATTCAATTTGATAATAACTATCAATTGAATAGAGGCATGAAATAATGATCATGAAAATAATTCAAGTTGTTCATCCTAACGGGTTTAATTTAGCTATAACTACATATACTCTTTTGAAGTCGGTAGTTTACTCTTATTTCCACAATTATCATATTCAAAGGGAAAAAAAACTCGTGGAACTATTTCAAAAATTATATATATGTATAAATAGTTTTGTGTAAAATTATATTAGTTGAGCTTTCTGATATATATTGTTTATTCACTTTAATAAACATGTACATGTGTATATGTATATATATAAACTTAATTTAATAAAATATTTGGACCCAAAAAATATTATATTTATATTATGATCAACTCATGGCTTGATGTTTGACTTCAATTAATTGGCATGTTTGGTAGAATTGTAGTGTGTTAACTCTTTGATTTCATATTGCCACGTTAATGGTAATTTAATAATGGGATGGAGAAAGGAAAAGGTTATAGCAATAATTAAATATGTCACCGTCCAATAAAAGAGTGGTTAATGAAAGTGGAAGTCCCTCTGGTGGTGTTGGAAGATCACAACTTTTGATATTTAGAGTATCATCCACTCACTGATTTGATAAATTTAATTACACCTTAAACATGATTTCCACAAATTAATTGAAAAACTGTGGATGAAAATATGGAATCATACTTCACGACGAAAAGATGAAGAGACATCATAATCTTTAAAAAATATATTGGTTAATTCTCTTATTATCAATTGATATTGTGATGTAACACTATTTATGTAATATGGTATCAAAGTCCATAAAACTCAAATAAGTATTCACTAAAAGAAAAAAAATGTTAAAACTATTAGTTTGGTCTTTATGGTTTAAAGAGAAACTAGAGATTAGTCTCTATAATTTTAAAAATCTTTATGGTTTAATAAAATCTTATAAATAATCCTTATATTTGATAAAATCTTCATAACTAATTTCTATATGGACTAAATTCTAACTTTTTCAAAATTATAAGATTAAATTTGTAATTTAACCAAAGGGATTTTAGGCAAGAATTATGGGTTCAATGAGGCATCAAATATTTGAATGTTATTGAGGAGGTTTCAAAATCTTTATGAGATACATTACATATTTTATGCTAACTACAACTAAACTTTTGACAGACAAGTTTGATTATATTTAGTTAAAGTACACATGTCATGCACGTAAAATCTTATTGACTTAATTAAAAATTCTGAAATAGATGGGTTTTTAGTATTAATAAAAATTGTTTAGTTTTGCTATAATTATTATATCATTTTAAAAATTAGATAAGGTAACAAATTTTATTTTAACCGTTTTCAATTTCACTAAAAAAAATTGTACCTAATACAAAGTAAAAGATTGTGCTAGTAATTAAATTATAAAATAAATATGTTAATATTTTGGTAGTGATATATAGAGGTACATCACCAAAGAGTATTTAATATTTTGCTTTATCGATAAATAAGTTGACCCATTTTACTATATTGAAAAATAACCTCATTCATATCATAAGTAAATATGATTTTAAGGATTATTTAGAGATATAGGCCCTTTACAATCTTATTCTCATAAAAAGATATTGTGTTTATATTTAAAATAATAAAATACATTTTTCATTTGTAGGGTTATGCAACAAAGAATATGCAACGTGGGTCTTTCTCCTATTAACTTTGATACAAACATGTACGTATTTGGAGCAAAATAGATAAGAGACTATGGCTAAAATTATATAACAAACTCATAAATTATGTGTATATTACACTCTTTCACAAACCACATAAATAAATATGGACTTCTCAAAATTTTCAAAATCAAATCATGCCTATGATGTAATTGTCTTTTATATATGAAAAAATATATTATGTATGGAATAAATTTTCTAATTTCTTAAATATAGTTGTAGTTACTCTTTTTTCGTTTTAAAGATTGGTTCATTTTATAGGTTAAAATCATGCAAAATTTTGTTATTTTTAAATTGAACAAAATCTATATATATATTTATATTTACCAATGATTTCAATATTGTGTTGTGTTAAAAATGGTAAAATAGACCCTTCAATTAAATTTAGAAAATACAAAATTAAAACGAAAAAAATTGTTTTAGAAATCTCAAAAGTTTAATATTTTTAATATTTATTGTCTATAAAAAAACACCTTCTTCTTCTTATTGTTATTATTTATTTATTATTATTATCGTTATCATTATTATAAATGAATCTCTTATTAAAAAAAAATAGTTTGTTTGCTATTTAATTTTTTTATTGAAACATTTCATCGAAATACTATTTCATTAACTAATACCTCTATCTTAAATCAAATAATACGACATGAGTAGAATTATAATGTTATTTGATTTTATTAATTTAAGAAGAGTTAAAAATGATTTTAATGCACCTTGTAATTATATAACCACAAATATATACTATTAATAACAAATACAAGAAAATTTATATTAAAAAATAAAAATGGAAGGAGAGTCGATATAATATGATTATTCATATCGCAATTTTAGAAATTTAAATTAGGAAAATTTTATTTTGACTCTTTAATCTATTTCTTTATTTTGACTCTTTAATCTATTTCTTTCCTAATTTTCTCTTATTTCTCCCATTTTTTTCTCACTCACCTCAACCAGTCCCTTCAAGATTATATTTTCACATAAAAAAAACTCGAATCAATTTATAGGATCAAATGACAATTTTTTTTTTTTGGATAATGTTTTCCCCCTAAATATCACTTTTATTGGAGTAAAAGGAGAAGAGCAAGAAAGAAAAAAGAAAAAAGAAAGAAAAAAAAAAAATCACACATGAAAGATAGGAGGATAATGAATATAATAAACAAACAATAAGATTTTAGAACCTGAAGAAGATGAATGATTGTGCTATATTAAAACTAAGTAAATTTTAAATGGATAATATCTCTTTCTTCCCATTTTTCTCAAATTCTCTCTCTATATCTCTCTCTTCTTTATTCCTATTGTCAATCCATTCTCTCTTCAATGATCGAATTCAATACAAACTATGAAGGATTCCTAGATTTAGCAAATAATAACAAAAGTAATAATTGTTGTGAACTTGGAGAGCACAACAGGAACATGAATACCAATAAATATAATATTAAAATAAATAAAATACCGAAAAATATGAAATTAGAAAATTCTCCAAAATCTTCCATTTTCTCCGACTTTCTTTGAGATTTCACCAATGTATATGTGTTTTTCAAGCTTCACCAAATGCCTCTATTTGTAGGCAAAATAGCAAGTAGGAGGTAGTTTATTTGGATACTAAGAGTGAGTATTTATAAGACACATGACACTACTATAGAAATTGGATTACTTGACATTTTTCCAATATCAAGTAAAGGGTATACTTGACGCTTATAAAAGCGTCGAGTATTTGACTGTCAAGTATAGTGTGATAATTTGACTCCAAAAAAACGTCAAGACAAATGTTTCTTAATACAATTTTCGTGTCAAGAAAGATAATACACTTGACATTGGTGGTACGTCAAGTTTATTGATTATTGACATTGATTACGTATCATATATGATAACTCTTGACGTTTTTTATTTGTCAAGTATATGTCTTTTTTTTTTTTCAAATTAAATACCCCAATTGATATTCTCATTTTTTGCCTTGTATTCCAACAATACAATTACATCAACTAAATAAATGTTATATATTTAAGATCTATCAACTCTTCACTAAAAATTCTATATGTTTAACTATGACCTTTCATATGAACACTCCTCACAGATTACACAATATTTCTCTTTCACATGTACATGCACAAAATAAAATCTCAACTATTGCTTTTGTATACAAAACTCAACTTTCAACAAACACAAAAGTGACAAATTGTTTAATAAGTAACCTCTCAACAAAGTACGTTATTTAATCTATACATTGAGCTTTGAAGTCTAAAGATCGAGAACTGAGGGTCAGACAAGCCATGTTTAAGTAAGTCAACCTGCAAAATAGAATAAAGGACGATAACATCAAATTTCAAAATATAGAAATAAGTGTTAAGATACAATAATGACAAAAAGTCACGCACAAGAAAAAACGTACATGATTGGCTTACTTTATGCAATGGAAAAATATCATACTCGAAACTTAAAACATATCTACAACTTAAAGTTAGAGACTTATTAGGATTTCATTCATGCTCTTTTGACCATATCCAGCCTCAGGAGGAACAATTACCTTTCACTGGAAAACAAAGGAAGATGTGAGAGATTTGAGAAAATATAATAAAGAGGGAGAAGATTATCAACAAATCAAGCATATGCTAGAATTTAAAATAGAAGAATGCAGATATCTTTCCCCCAACTTTCACAACTTATCTTATCTACAAGCAATAAAAAATAGAGAATATTGGAAGTCCAATCTTATTTACAAGCAATAAAAAATTTATTCAAGATTTCATTCACCAAAATAATCAATTAACTCCAAATAAATTACCCAAAGTATGGCTTGATTCGAATGCCACTTCAAAACTACAACAAAGTAATCCAACCTACGAAAAGTTCAATAATAATGGTTACAAAATGCAAATTCTAGCAACTATATAACAATTCCAAAAGAGTTTCAAGATATTAATACCTATCAAAACGTCCAAACATCGTTAACTTTGTTGGATAGTGGCTTCAATCCCTTGAAATCTTTGAATTGAATATCAAAAATTGAAAATAACTCAATTATTAGATCAATACTTCAATGAGTAACAAAGAACTATTAATATTAACCTCCAAACTTACCAAAACCTTGCCAAGATCGATCTCAAACCTATTGGACAACAACTCAACTCCTTCCAACACTTCAAAATGAATCTCATTATCAAACATTCAAACAAGAAAATCATTACAGAAGATGCTATATTATAGCCCAAATCACAAATTCATACCAATACATCCCAAACATTTACCCGAAGTGTTTGCTCAAATCGACGCTTCAATAATCAATATAATCATCCTTGAAAATACTTATAATATTAAATATTTACCAAAAACGTCGAAAATTGATCCTTAATGTTGTTGGACAATGGCTCCAAAGGCTCCAAACCTTTAATCAAAAACCAAAATCACAATGGATACAACTAAATGAGGCCAAAAGCTGATGGGTAACAAAGATTTTCAAGGAACCCACCAAACTTACACAAAAAAAAAAAAAGAAAAAGAAAAAGAAAAAGAAAATCAATCTTTACCCAAATCCAAGGTATTAGCAAACAAGCAACGTTTGCTGGATGAGCTAAACACCAATTCAACGATGGCTCAGCCAACTGGAGGCATAAAACGACAGGACTGACATAGCTGGAAAAGAAGAGAAAAAAACTGAAGGTTAGCCGACTGAGCGACGACTGAGCGCAACCGGTGAGAATGACAGTGGATCTACAGGGCTGACGAACTCTTCCGGCTGATGCGTAGGGCAAGCGCGTGAAACGAGTGATTGAGTCTTGGCAGTTTGTCGAATGGTATCTGACGGCTTGAACGACTGCTGATGGCGTGGACTAGAGCGGAGATGAACATTATCGCGCGTGCGGCTGCGATCCAACATGAACGGAGGTTGGTTGTACGACTGCCGACGACGGGGAGAGGAAGAGTCAGTTGGGGTTGGTGGGGTGCTGTGAAGAGAGGGTTTCGGGGGGGTTTGTGAGAGAGAAAACGAGGAAGGAGGGGAAGTTTTTTTTACTATGACACATTTAACTCTTTTACTTGTTTAAAATAGTAAGGTAATTATTTTTTATATTTTATTTGATAATTTTGGTAGTAGGGAAACCAAATTTGAGAGGGAAATGAAAATGAGGGAGGGAGGGAAACAAAAAATAAAGATTAAAAATATTATTTTTTATATTTTTCTTGACACGAAAAATATGTCAAAGAAAAGCTTCTTATACTTGACACGAAAAACGTGTCAAGCAAGACCTTATATTACTTGACACGAAAAATGTGTCAAGTAATGGTTCGCATGAAAATATCTGAAACATTCTGTCAATCTCTGCTTTTTTTAACTCTTTTACTTGATATTTTCTTTTCTAAAAGGTCATTACTTGACATTTTTTCAAAGAAACGTCAAGTAATTAAAAATTACAAGTGTCAAGCAATATAAAATTAGAAAATTCTCCAAAATCTTCCAGTTTCTCCAACTTTCTTTGAGATTTCATCAATGTATGTGTGTTTCTCAAGCTCCACCAAATGTCTCTATTTGTAGACAAAATGACAAGTAGGAGGTGGTTTATTTGGACACTAAGAGTGAGTATTTACAAGATACATGGCAACATACATGGAGTGTAGAGGGAGTGGCATTTGGCTTTTGACACTAAAAATTGGTATCTATTTTACACATAATTTGTGATATTTATAATACTCTCCCTACCCATTACATGTATATGAAATATGCCTCGTTAAAACTTAACTAGAAAAAAACTCATTGGAAAAAAATTCTAGTGAAGGAAAAAGAGTACATATTCCATATAATCTAATATTCTTAAAAAGAATACAGTACATTTACTCCCCCTCATGAAAACATCACTTGAGATCTCTAAGTCGCCGCATTTCAGTATTGTGCACCAATTTCTCAAAGGTTACGGTTGGTAATGACTTTGTAAATAAGTTTGCTAGGTTATCCTTCGAACATATTTCATATAATCTAATATTCTTAAAAAGAATATAGTACATTTACTCCCTCTCATAGAAAATATCACTCGAGATCTCTAAGTCACTACATTCCAATGTTTTGCACCAATTTCTCAAAGGTTGCAGTTGGTAATGATTTTGTAAATAAGTCTGTCAAGTTATCCTTCAAACAAATTTGTTGTACAATGATATCACCATTTTCTTTAAGATCTTGGGTGTAGAAAAGCTTGGTGAAATACGTTTTGTTCTATCTCCTTTCATTTATCCTTTTTGATTTGGGATATCCATGATGTGTTGTCTTCGTATAATATCGTTCAAAGATTTTTAATAGAAGACAAACCATATGTTCCACAAATGTGCTGAGTCATTGATCTTAGCCATACACATTCTCGACTAGCCTCGTGAATTACAAGAATTTCAACATGATTTGAAGAAGTAGTCGTTATGGTCTATTTCACTGTCTGTCACGATACAACAATTTCTCCATGTGAATAGATAACTTGTTTGAGATCTAGCTTTGTGTGGATCAGATAAATATTCAAAATTTGCATAACCAACTAGATCAAAATTTAATTTATTTAAATAAAACAGAATCATGTCGGTCATTCCTCGGAGATAGAGTATATGCTTAATTTCGTTCTAATGTTTTGCACCAATTTCTCAAAGGTTGCGGTTGGTAATGATTTTGTAAATTAGTTTGCCATGATATCTTTCGAACAAACTTATTGTATAGTGATATCACCATTTTCTTCAAGATCATGGGTGTGGAAAAGCTTTGGTGAAATATTCATTGTTTTATCTCTTTTCATTTATCCTTCTTTGATTTGGGATATACATGATGTGTTGTCTTCATATAATAATATTGGAAGATTTTTACTAAAAAACAAACCACATGTTTCACGAATGTGCTGAGTCATTGATCTTAGTCATACACATTCTTGACTAGCCTTGTGAATTACAAGAATTTTAGCATGATTTGAGGAAGTAGTCGTTATGGTCTATTTCACTAATGTCACGATACAGTAATTCCTCCACATGTGAATAGATAACTTGTTTGAGATCTAGCTTTATGTGGATCAGATAAATATTCATAATCTGCATAACCAACTAGATCAAAATTTGATTTATTTGAATAAAACATACTCATGTAGGTCGTTCCTCGGAGATAACAGAGTACATGCTTAATTTCGTTCCAACGTTTTACATCAATTTCTCAAAGGTTGCGATTGGTAATGATTTTGTAAATAAGCCTGTCAATTTATCCTTCGAACAAATTTGTTGTACAGTGATATCACCATTTTCTTCAAGATCATGGGTGTAGAAAAGCTTTGGTGAAATATGCTTTGTTCTATCTCTTTCATTTATCCTCCTTTGATTTGGGATATGCATGATGTGTTGTCTTCGTATAATATTGTTGGAAGATTTTTACCAGAAGACAAACCATATGTTCCACGAATGTACTGAGTCATTGATTATAGCCATACACATTCTCGACAAGCCTCATGAATTACAAGAATTTCAACATGATTTGAGGAAGTAGTCGTTATGGTCTGTTTCATTGATTGTCACGATACAATAGTTCCTTCATATGTGAATATATAACCTGTTTGATATCTAACTTTGTGTGGATCAGATAAATATTCAGAATCTGCATAACCAACTAGATTAAAATTTGATTTATTTAAATAAAATAGACTCATGTCGATCATTCCTTGGAGATAACATAATATATGCTTAATTTCGTTCCAATGTTTTTTTGTTGGAGAAGAACTATAACTTGCTAATAAATTACTGAAAATGAAATATCTAGTCTTATATTATTAGCAAGATACATAAGTACACTAATTGCACTAAGATATGGTACTTCAGAACTAAGAAGTTCTTCATTATAATCTCGAGGTCGAAATATATCTTTCTTCACATATAGTGAATGAACTTCCATTGGAATGTTCAATGTGAAGGAACTCTTAAACAAGAGAACCGTTGAGCAGAACCAGGTCGTTCCAAACTCATTGTGAAAGAACAACACATTTACAATCAAACAAGAATAGTTATGCATCATCGAGTAAATTACAACATTCTTTTAAGTTAAAAACAAAAGGAATTGAGTGACATGCCTTTGAAGAACTATTCTTCGAGTATTTTCTCGATCAACACTAGTCAAGCGTCCAAGAAAACTCGATCAAGTGCACGAACGCAACGAACAACCAGTGAATAACACGAACTGTCAGATCCTTGAACACAATCGAGTAACACTCGATCCTCGACCCTCAAATAGGAAACTCGACACTACCAAGAGTCTACCTTAGTATTCTCGGTGTGAGAATCCAGAAGGTGTGGGCTCTGTGTGGATTTAGTAGAAGGAATGAAGAACTATACAATTGTTTAAACGATCGAGTAAGTGGGAGAATGAAAAAGTCTATCGTTTAGACTTGGTACTCGATCGTTGGGTAACGAGAAGCTATAATCTAGCAAACTCGATGCCTCGAAGCTTGATCATTCACTCTCTCAAAGGCTATCATATAGCTATTTTCTTTATATGGTTGGAATGCGTTCGATAATGAAAAAATGAAAACCTTTTTCATTTTTATCCATCAGTTATCAAAACTGATTAAAAACCACTCAAACGGTTAAAGGAGAAAAATTAACCACCAACAATTATCTCATAATTGTTTTACTATAAATAAATATAATAACTAATTTATCATATTATATTTATAACCTATAGTTTTAATATCACATCATATGTAATATTTAAACCATAGTTATTTTTCTCCTTTATTGTATTTAATATAAATCATATTTATATTGATTCCTCCAATTAATGTATCTAATACATCAAATCAATTATATCATATATAATTGAATCAATTTAATTATATCATATATAATCAAATTCCCTCTTGTTAATTTGAACACTTCAAACTACCCCAAAAACTGATTCTCAATATGAATCCATTGAGCTACCAAGGGGACCTTATGGACCTGTAGCTTGAAGCTCCAACGATATGTGAATAATTGACTAAACTCTTTAATCACGATATCCACCATCCGTTAACTGCAGGGTGCTCCACTAAAGACTGACAACTGCACTATTCGCATTACAGATAAACATACAGAACAATTATGCATTTTCTAACAAATTACAACATGCTTTAGTAATAAAAAAACAAAAAAGAGCGAGAGACTTACCTTTGAAGAACGTTTCTTCTGAAGATCTCTCGCTCTCGTGAAGAACTAGAACAACAACCTCTCGTTGTCGCTACAATCGTCTAGCCAATCTCTCGTTGTCTCTTAGATCACGGTCAATATTCTCCACGAGCAGGCTGTTAGGGTTGATGCCCTAAAGTCTCGTGTCCTGTAGTTTGTAAACAGTATGTACGAACGCTTGTGTTGTATAATATATGATATTTTACTTCACATCTTGATTTTGCTTAGTTATTTGTTTATTTGCTTTATCACAAACCAATAAACATAAAATCCCTGAATATCTAGATGTAACTTAAGCATGTATGTGGTGACATACAAGTGGATCATGTCTTAAGTGATAACCAAAATGGTCTGTAGTATATGGATATAGTAGGGAAACCTTATCCTAGTAACACTACAGATGCGGTCCGCTTTGTGGAATGGTCACAAGTGTTGTGACTTGTCGTAGATGGTCTGATCCTGCTCATTCGTGTAGGGAACATGCGAGTGGGGGCATCCTATACAAAGATTTTGCATAGGACCTGACCACGAAGTGTTAACGTCTTGTTATATAACACCATTCATTACAGGGCTGTCTCTTATACACATCTAGATGTGTATAAGAGACAGACCATAGGTAACATGACCTCAATCTTGAGTGAGTTGGGAACTCCTGTCATTGAGGGTGGTCCTTTGATTTGAATGGGTGCGAGTGGCCAAGTCGCCGACTCAAACCTACCATTTTGGGGATTCATCTGATTTGAGAGCTAGGAACTCAGCTACACAAGATGGAATTCACTCATTCCCCGATGTAAGGGTAAGTAGATAGATAGCTCCTTTAAGGACTGATTCCATGGCTTGAACGATGTGGCGCCACACACCTTCTCTTGGCCCGAGAGGTGTGCACACATAGTTGAACTATGTTGTATTGTTCATTAGAGGAATAAGTGATACTTAAAGAGTGAGATGTAACTACAGGGGCAAAATGGTAAATTGGCTCAGCTGTACTTACGAGCATCTGTGAAGGGTCATTGTACTCATGATTGGTTATATCCGATGGATACAGAAATATATCTGTGGTAAGAAAAGTTCAGCTGTTGGTCTTTAGTGGAATGCCTGGCAGTTAACAGACGGTGGATCTTGTGGCTAAAGAGTTTAGTCAGCTATTCACAGACCGTTGGAGCTTCGAGCCACAGGTCCATTAGGTACCCTGGGTAGCTTGGATAAAGTTGAGAACCAGTGTTTGGGTTAATTTGAAATGTTCAAATTGACAAGAGGGAGTTTGATTATATATGATATAATTGGACTAGTTAATTATATATGATATAATTGGCTAAATGTATGAGATACATTATTTTGGAGGAAATTAGATATAAATATGATTTATATCAACTAGAAGAGAAAATACTATAGTAGATATGTGATATCAAAGTATAGGATAAAAATATAACATGATTATAATTATTAATATTTTAATTGGTTAATTATATGATAATTAATCCAAAATTCACGTTTGGACGTGGGTTAGTGGGGCAACGTCGGTTATTATAACAGATGAGTTAAAATGAAAATAGTTTTCATTTTCATCAATCGCCCGAAGAGAAAAACAAATCAAGCACACATTAGTGAAAATCTAAACGATCGCCTACATAAAATCGAGAGCCTATATGATAGTTGCCTCGCGCCTAAACGATCGTCCACCTGGCGCCTAAATGATCGCACGCTATTTCCACACGATCGCATAGCTTCTCTAAACGATCGTATAGTGTGCCGATTTTACTAAACGATCGTATACCTTTTCCTAAACAATCGTTCAGTAAATCCTACACGATCGTGTAGCTCCTGCTAAACGATAAGTAGGCTACTATGCGATAACGTCTCTTTCCTTTGTTATTTTTGTTGTTCATAGCATGCCGATAATTAGTGTTTGTTTGCATAACTGTATGATTTGAATGTATAATATGTATTTCGCTCACTGTGAGATCAGAGCGATCCGAATGTGCTCATGGAACTCTTCGGTATGAGATCCTTCACCTGGACTAGAGCAAGTGGGAGATTTTCTTGTATTGGCCTTTTATGCCCTAGTTTATTGTTTTGTACTAGTTTCATGTACATCACACTTTGCTTTAGGACAAGTGGGAGATAAGCAACCCCTTAGACACTACCACTCGACAATCTTGGTATTTTCAGAGTGAGAACCTAGGAGGTGTGGGCTCTGTTGGATTTGGTAGAGGGATGGAGGAAGGCAATGATCGAACTATACGAATAAGTAAGTGGGAGAATGTACTGTCTATCGCATAGACTGAGATGCTTGATCGTTTAGTAAATCTCGCTTGGCATGCTATCGCTTAGTAATCACGTTGGATCGTCTACACGATCGTTTAGTAAAAGGCGCTTTACATGATCGTTTAGGCTGTCAGTTAGAAGGCTATTGTGTAGTCTCTCGTCAGCTAAACAATTAGTAAAACACTTAATGAAGCAATGTTTTTCAAAATGAAAACATTTTTCATTTTATCCTTCAGTTATGCAAACTGAACATAACCTCCAATTTTCACGCACGATTAAAGAAGAAACCACCCACAATTATCACATAATCATTTTAATTATAAATAAATATAATAACTAACTTATCATATTATATTTATAACCTATAGTTTCTTATGTAATATTTAAACCATAGTTCCTTTCTCCTTTATTCAATAGAAATCATATTTATATAAAATTCCTCCAATTAATGTATCTCATACATCACATCAATTATATCACATATAATTGAACCAGTTTAATTATATATATAATTAAACTCCATCTTGTCAATTTGAACACTTCAAACTGACCCAAAAATTGATTCTCAACTTAAGTCCATTGAGTTACTAAGGGGACCTTTTAGACCTGTAGCTTGAAGCTCCAAAGGTATGTGAATAGCTGACTAAACTCTTTAATCATGAGATCCACCATTCGTTAGCTATCGGGCACTCCACTAAAGACCAACAACTGCACTCTTCTCACTGATATATTTCTGTGTCCATCGGATATAACTAATCAACAGTACGATAACCCTTCACAGATCACTCGTAAGTACAACGGGGCCAATTTACCATTTTGCCTCTGTAGTTACATCTAACTCCTTAAGTACCATTGATTCCTCTAAAGAATAATACATCATAGTCTTACTATGAGTGAACACCTCTCGGGCCATGAGAAGGTGTGTAGCACCACATTGTTCAAGCCTCGGTATCAGCCCTTAAGGGAGCAATTTATCTACTTACCCTTGCTTGGGGAAGAAGTGAATTCCGTCTTGTGTGGCTGAGTTCCCAGCTCTTCAATCAGACGAATCTCCAAAGTGGTGGGTTTGAATTGGCAATTTGCCCACTCGCACCTATGCAAATTAAAGGACCGCTCTCATAAGCAGGAGTTCACAACTCACTCAGGATTAAGGTCATGTTACCTATGGTCATCTTAGTGAAATGAAAGTCTCTGTCATGAACGGCGTTATATAACAAGACTAAACACTTCGTGGTTTGGTCTTATACAAACTCATTTGTATAGGACACCTCCGCTCACATGTCTCCATATGAATGATCAAAATCAGACCATCTGTAGCACTTTAGAATACTTGTAACATCTACCAAGCGAGTCGTATCCGTAGTGTTACTAGGATAAGATTTCCCTCCTTTATCCATATACTACAGACCATTTAGGTTATCACTTAAGGCATGATCCACTTGTATGTCTTCACATACATGCCTAAGTCACAACGATAACCATGGATCTTAGTTTATTGGTTTGTGGTAAATGAAACTAAAATATCTCATATTTCATAGATAACGGTGAAGAAAATATCTCATATTATTACATCACAAGCGTTTTTTCATACAGGTGTTTACAAACTACGGGACCCTACGAGAGTTTAAGGCATCAACCCCAACAATCTCCTACTTTTCCTAAAGCAAGTGGGTGTACAAGATAAAAATAAGTACAAAACAATAAACTAGGTCACTGAGGCCTAGTACAAAAATCTCCCACTTGCCCTAGTCCAGCCGTGGGCGGTCCCGTAGATCCATGCTCTGAAGGTGACCCTAAAAAACTGTAGCCATGAGAGCCTTCGTAAACGAGTCAGCAATGTTGTGCTCCAAAGTGATCTTCATGACTATCACTTCCTCTCGATGCACAATCTCACAGATGGGATGATACTTCCGCTCTATATGTTTGCCGCGCTTATGACTTCTAGGCTCCCTAGAGTTCGCCACAGAACCACTATTCAATAAAGGGTGATGGGCCTAGACATATCTGGAACAACTTCCAGATTAGTCAAGAACTTCCTGAGCCAAATGGCCTCCTTAGCAGCTTCACAAGTCGTTACATACTTGGCCTCCATCGTGGATTCGTCGATGCACCCCTTCTTAGTTCTTCGCCATACTACAGCTCTTCCGTTAAGAGTGAACACTGAGCCTGATCAGTCTGAAAGTCAGAGTTTGTGTATCCAGTAAGGATCAAATCCTTAGATTCATACATGTTCTTGACAGAGATCCAGTGACCTTGTCTTGGATTAGACCGATATTTACTAACTATCCCCACAACGTAGAGATGTCCGATCTAGAACACAACATCGCATATATCAAACTGCCAATGACAGATGCATAGGGGACTTATCTCATTTCCTCAACCTCTTGAGGTGTCTTAGGACACTATTCCTTAGACAATGTAACTCTATGCCGAAAAGGAAGTAGACCCCTTTTAGAGTTCTGCATCGAGTACTTGATCAACATCTTGTCAATGTACGATGCCTGAGACAGCACTAGCACTTTGTTCTTTCGATCCCAAAAGATCTGAATACCAAGAATAAACTGAGCCTCTCCCAAATCTTCATTTGGGATTGGGTCGCTAACCAGTTCTTAACTGAAATCTGTAAACCTACATCATTTCAATGAGTAGGATATCGTCTACATACAACACTAGGAAAACTACTGAACTGTTGATGATTTTCTTGTAAACACAAGGCTCATCAATGTTTTGGTCAAAGCCGTACGATTTGATCGTAGTATCAAACCGAATGTTTCAAGATCGAGACGCCTGTTTCAACTCATAAATGGACCGATTCAGTTTGCAAACCTTTTGCTCTTAACCTTGGGCTATGAATCCCTCGGGCTGCACCATATAAATGGTCTCCTAAAGATTACCATTCAGAATGGCAGTTTTCACATCCATTTTCCATATCTCGTAATCATAATATGAGGCAATGGATAGTAGAATGCGGATAGACTTCAACATGGCAACAGGCGAGAAAGTCTCCTCATAGTTAACTCCCTCCACCTGGGTATAACCCTTTGCCACAAGTCTAGCCTTGAAGGTTTGCACCTTCCCATTAGCACCCCGTTTCCTCTTATAGATCCATTTACAACCTATAGGTTTTAGCCCATCAGGTTGATCTACAAGATCCCATACTGAGTTGAAGTGCATAGACTCCATCTCGAGATCTATGGCTTTGACCCATTCATTCTAGTCAACATCCTCCATTGCCTTTTGATAAGACAACAGATCCTCAACCTCGCCATCAGTTACCATAGCCAGGATTTCAGTGAAACCCATATAGCGAACAAGTGGGTTCGCAACCCTCCCACTACGTCGAGGTTCCTTCAGCTCTTTAGGTGGGACCTACTAGATGAACTTCCATCAACAACTCTTGTTGACGGAGTAGACCCTTCAACAACTCTTGTTGAAGCTTCAGTAGTTTCGTTGGAAAGTTCACGCTACACGATTTTACTATGTGGACTGTGCTCCCTCATATGATCCTTCTCCAAGAAGGTAGTGTTCTTCGACACAAACACTTGTGTGATGGAACACGACACAAACACTTGTGACCTACCAGATGAACTTCCATCAACAACTCTTGTTGACGGAGTAGACCCTTCAACAACTCTTGTTGAAGCTTCAGTAGTTTCATTGGAAAGTTCACGCAACACGATTTTACTATGTAGATTGTGCTCCCTCATATGATCCTCCTCTAAGAAGGTAGCGTTCTTCAACACAAACATTTATGTGATGGAACACGAGACGTACGCAACAGAATTAGGACCTAATTACACTCTAATTGCTTTTAATTTAAAGGAAAAACATGCAATTTGAAGGGAAAAAACAGTAATTAAAATTACCTTTGTAGCTCCCGAAAACCGCTCTTCCTCGCTGAATCTCAACCTGAACACGAACGGACCACCACTAGAGTTGACCTACTATCCTCTGGACTCAGAACCGGGTTGTGAGACCCGGTGGATGAAGAAAATAGAGAGAGAGAAAGAGATGGGAAAAAGAAGATGGAATTTGGGTAGGGTTTGGGTTTTTTTTCAGCCCAATTTTAGAAAACAATTTGGAAAAATTGGCAAAACTCTTTTCATTCAAAATGAAAGCCCATTTTATAGAAAAAACCATGCAACAATAGTATAAACCAAATCCATAAAAACTCAACACCTATAATCCACTATCTTAGTGGGCTTAATGTCTCCACTATAAGCCAACACCTAGCCCACTATTTTGTTAGTGACCAACAAAAGTTTGGATTTTCCTACTAACTTTAGTCAAAGGGTAAAATAGTCATTTGGTCAAAGTCAAACTTTGACCAAAAAGTCAACATTTTGACTTTTTATGATTTTTTCGTGTTGACTAATTTTGACCTCCCGAGCATGAATCCGCATTCATTTTCTTGAATTCAAATCACATTTGAATATAAGGTCGGTCAAAGTTTGAATTTCAAAGTCAAAAGTCAACTCTTTGACTTTTTACATCTTTGACCATTTCCATTATTTCCGAGCTTCCGAATATGAACGTATTCATATTCTTGATATTTAAATCACATTTTAATATTAAAGTTGTATCTCTAAACTGAAAAACTCGACCACTATATCACATATACTTGTTGATTTCTCTCTGTTCACCTAATTCGAACAATTCGAATTATTCTATCATACTGTTCTGAGTTTATTCCATATGAGCTAGTAGGGGAACCTAATGGACCTATAGATCATGGGCTCCAATGATCCAAGGTTAGCTAGCTAAACTTTTTAGACGGAGCTAATCAACATTCGTTAACTAACGGGTTATTCCATATAGT
The DNA here is from genome assembly GCF_009727055.1 of Benincasa hispida. NCBI lineage: Eukaryota > Viridiplantae > Streptophyta > Magnoliopsida > Cucurbitales > Cucurbitaceae > Benincasa > Benincasa hispida. The sequence goes on from NC_052359.1 coordinate 49,599,356, forward strand.
CCCGTAGTTGCACTCCCCTCACTATAGATATATTTGTGTCCATATGATATAACCATGATTAGTAAGCTAATCCTTTACAAGTTGTTCTAATCTCGGCTGGGTCATAAAAATCGTTTTACCCCCAAGACTACATCTTGTTCCTTAAGTTCCACTGATCCTCTAATGAACAATTGGTTTAAGGTCCAACCTATAAACCGAATCCCACTCGGGCCAAGGAGAGGGTGGGGCCCCTTGTTCAAGATCTGGATTCAGTACTAAAGGGAACAAACTATCTACTATCCCTATAACGGATAAGAGTGAATTCCGTCTTGCACCCTATGTTCCCAGCTATCCACCCGATCTTACCCCTGAAATGGGAGGCTTATTGGGCCAACAATATTGAGCTAACCTCACCTATGCAGATCTAAGGATAATTCCGAGTGAACAGGAATTCATAGTTAGCTCAGGATTAAGATTACGTTACCTAGGTCATCAACTAATGAAATAGTCAGTTTTATACATAAAACGGCATTTAGAACGTAAAAAGTGACTATTTTATGGTTCAGTCTTATGTAAACTCTTTACATAGGATGCCCCCACTCACATATCTCTATATGGACGATTCAGGATCACATAGTTTATACTAACTATAAAGTGGGCCACATCCATAGTGTCCCTAGAATAAGGCACCCAACCTTATTCACATACTATAGACCATTTTGGCTATATATTTGAACTTGATCCACATTTATGTCACTACATAAAGTTCAAACTATATTAAATAGCCCCAGGACCTTAGTTTTTTGGATTCAAGATTACAATTTCAATAATAACATTATCGAAAAACAAAACAGAATATGTTTATTAATTTACAAACTACGAGTTTTAGGTTGTAAAATCCAACATTGTCTTTTCCTTAGGATCATAAAAGTAACCCCCTTGTGTACCTTTGGGGTAGCCTACAAATAGGCACAACCTCGAACACGGTTCCAGTTTTTTAGTATTAGTCTCAAGCACATGTGCTGGGAAATCCCATATGCGGAAGTGATGCAAACTAGCTTTACGACCGTTCCACAACTCCAAAGGTGTTTTGGGAACACTCTTGGAAGGAACATAGTTAAGGATATAAGCTGCAATTTTCACTGCAAAACCCCAAAACGAGTTCGATAAAGAAGTGTAACTCATGATCAATCAAAACATGTCCAACAAGGTTCTTTTTCTCCTCTTCGATACACCATTTGCTGAGGTGTACCCAACGTTGAGAGTTGGGAAATGATTCCAGGTTCTATCATATAGTTCTGGAACTCAGAATCCAAAAACTCTCCACCTCGATTTGCTCGAAATGTTTTAATCCGTCTATCCAATGCATTTTCATCTTCAGCCTTAAGCTCTTTGAACTTTTCAAAGGATTCTGACTTCCGTTGCAACAAATAAACATACTTATACCGGGAGTAATCGTCGATAAAAATGATGAAATACTCGTAGCCTCCCCTGGCTCGCACATTCATCAGACTACAAAGGTTTGAATGCACTAACTCTAGAGGCTGCCTGTCTCGATAAACTTTTCCAATAAAAGGTCTTTTAGTCATCTTGCCTTTAAGGCATGACTCGCACACAGGTAAAGAATTTTCCTCTAACTCGTGTAGAAGTCCATTCTTCACCAATCTCTCAATCCTATTGAGATTGATGTGCCCTAATCGAAGGTGCCAAAGTTGGGTATTTTCCTTAGGAGAAACCTTAAGTCTTTTATTTTGAGTTACAACAGTTTTAGTTATCTCTATATTATGGAGGGAATTTGTTGCTAATGGTCTTAGCACATACAAATTGTTTTCCAATTTTGCTGAACAAATCTCAACACCATCTTTTAAAAGTTGAGTGTTTATTTACATTCAATCAGACACTTTAAAGAAATTAAGTTCCACTTTAACTTGGGAATAACATAGACATCCTTCAAAATGATAATTTATTATGTAAAGTCAACTGGAGCCCTCTCATTATCACAGTTGAGACGACGTGCCTGGTGCCTACTTGCATCATCATCTCACCAGCCTCAAGCTGCTGCCAGGATCTAATCCCCTGAAAAGAAAAATAAACATGATTAGTGGCCCCATAGTCTATAATCCCTGTCTCTTATACACATCTAGATGTGTATAAGAGACAGCAGCTGAGATGACGTGCCCGGTGCCTACTCGCATTGTCATCTCACCAGCCTCAAGCTGCTGCCAGGATCTAATCCCCTGAAAAGAAAAATAAACATGATTAGTGGCCCCAGAGTCAATAATCCAGGCAGAATCATCATTCAACCAGTAAGGATAGTTCCACTTCTAGTGCCCGTCCTGGTTGTAATGAAAACACTTTTCTTTGTCAACCAACACTGGTCATCTTCCCCGTTGTGCAACAGATTGTGGGTTAGCAGGTGCCTTCCCCTTCCCCTTACCACCCTTCTTCTTCTTCCACTTGGAAGTGTTAAAAGTAGAAGATGCAGACTTAGTTTCTGAGGTCAAAACTTGATGGAACTTCTTTGAAGATGAAGCAACATTTATCTTACCAACCTTCTTCTCCTTACTTTTCAGCAAGGATTAGAATGTCTGCAACTCGTTGAGGAGAGTTGTAAGGTTATAGTCAACTTTGTCCAGCACAACATTGATGAAAAAGTGCAGGAAGCTATCTGGCAATGAGTGCAGAATGATGCTAACCTGGCTGCCCTCATCGACGCGTGACCAATTCATTTCTGCCACATTGAAGTGGACCATCATGTTCAGAACATGTTCTCGAACAGATGTACCCTCCTCCATTTTGGAGTTGAAGATGCATTTAAGAGCTTCGTAAGAACAAACCTCAGGTCATCGATGATCAAAATAGTAGTTATCGTGTGTTTCCAACTAGCGTAGTTCTCGCTAATCAGTTTATTGGCACTTAAAAGAGTTAATGTGGCTGTAGTCATTTTTACGTTGCTGAAAAACATGAACAAATTTAAGAAGTCTATGCATTACCACTTTTAACACCAATTTTAGTTTTAGCAAAATTGTTCCCATGTACCCTAAGTGAAAAGACATCTATTTCGCAATGATACCCCAACGAGGCAGGACAAAAGTCACCGATGGGGTGATCAAATGCCCCTTCACTGGGATGAGACATTCTCAACCATTAGACAGAAACAACTCTTGTACAGGGGATCATATAAAGAGTCGTGCAAAACCGCCATCCTAAAGGGGGACACTCCCAATGTGCCTCAAGGTGATGCACAGAAATGTCATCCAACNCGATGGGGTGATCAAGTGCCTCTTTATTGGGATGAGACATTCTCAACCATTAGATAGAAACAACTCTTGTAACTGACTCTAACAGTCACAATTTTTGGGTCAAAAACTGTTAACCTTTAACAATTTCGCGTAAGTGTAACCCCTCATTTTCGACCCTAGAGTCCCGCCCTAATGCGCCTACTGTAGGGAAAAAGCATATTAGGATAAGAGACTAAAGAAACCTTATCTTATACAGGAGATCAGATAAAGAGTCGTGTAAAACTATCATCCTTTAAGGGGACACTCCTAAGGTGCCTCAAGGAGATGCACAGAAACGTTATCCAACCTAATGAAAGAGACCGTGGGATATGTTGTCACATGTCCCGCTCCGACTTACTATGAACATTTTCTCCATTCACCTTGGTATTGACCTACCCCAGAGTGCCTCAAGGCTGAGGATAGATCTCAGGTGTGAACATTAGGGAGAAACATGAAGAGGTTTAAGTGAAGTATCATATACCCCAAGTACCTCCCACTGAATGTTCTACCTAGGGGCTCATCTTAGACAACCCGACTACTGATTTTATCTAAGTGTGAGTTTAATTTGCTAAAAAACAACTCATATTTTTTATAATTAAACAAGTTCAAATCAAGTCCCATTAAACTCTTTAACGAACTATCATCAAATTTGTATGCATGCATCAAATCTATCTAATTCACCTTTCTAGGTAGCTTCTTAGATAGGAGTATTTCGTTTCCGTCAGCTTAAGTACCCCAGCCTAGACAGAACCTGCCTTAGACAAAAGGTCCCTTATAGATAGATTTGGTACATATTTAACCTTTTATTAGTCAATTTAATCCTATTAAACTGATTAAAAGATTAGACCTGAGGTTTTTAATCTCATTAGAACCATGATCTAAGGTATATTCCATCAAATTTTAAAACTCTTTTAAAACATGATTCAATCCTAAGTCCGCATGCATGTCTTTCTTATTGATTTTTGTTCTAATTTCCATTATAACTCTTATAAAAGAAACAACCAAAACCATTCACATTGCTAAGCAAAACTAGGTATTTATAACTCTTATAAATTTAACCAATATGTTATGCTTCATGCAATGTCCGTTCATTACGATATAGAACTCTTATATACTTGGTAATGAACTAAGCATACATGCTTCCATACATCCTTATACTATAACACTTATAATATAAAGATGATGCATGAATATGCTTAATGCATGCATAAATATAACTCTTATATTATATGATGCATGAGCATGTTCTTGAAGTAATTTGATCATGCAAACTTCTATATCATAACTTTTACGATATAGAGATGATGCATGACCAATGCATAACCTATGGTGAGATTTCAAACTATATGACATATAATAAAATACACATCTCATGTACATTCACAAAATTAATGGACCGAGATGATTAGTCGAAAAAAATCGAAAATTAAAACTATCTATTACATTTAAACAATCGAGTAAACCGGTTCACAAGCGAACCGGGTCTTAAACCGCCCGGACGAAGCCTTCTTCCTGATCGTATAGTAAAAGTGGGTCGTGTAACCACGATCGTTTAGCAACGATCGAGTACCTTTGACTATGCGATGAAGCATGAAGGCAATTCGATCGTTTAGCGCACCTAGTTAAACGCAAGTCTAAATGATCGTGTAGACGACTACGATGCTATGAAGCATGATCGTCTAGACGATCGAAGAGCAAGCGATAAGAAACATTTACCACGTGATCGTGTAGTCAGTGACTATGCGATGAAGCATGCTGAGCTACACAATCGTTTAGTGCGCACGCGTCTACCTTGCAACCGAGTGTCCCATACTCAACGATCGCTTACCCCTTTCGTTTACACGATCTGACCAACCCTCGGTATTCTTCTTTCTCGAAGCAATACACATCTTTATGCCTTGAAGCTTCATCACGAGCGACTCAAACTGACTCAAATACTTTGAATTACAGACTCAATAGCAAGTTAATATGCCCAAAAACATAGGGGCCCTTACAACTAACTTTGAAAATGTAAAAAAAAGTAATATCCAAAGGCAATCATTCTAGAAACTCCATTAATCCACATCCATAAACATATTTAACACTTAAACAGAATGTAGACATGTTAAACACCCACCAAGAATGTAAATGCAATTCTATACAACAATGGATTTGGAATATCATAGCCTGACTTTGATACCAATTGTAGGAACTCTTATCCAAGAGAACCAGTGAGCGGAAGCAAGATCTTTTCAAGCCCATTGTGACAGAATGAAAGGCATTCACAAACATACAAAACAGTTATGCATTTTCTAACAAATTACAACATGCTTTAGTAATAAAAAAACAAAATGAGTGAGAGACTTACCTTTGAAGAACATTTCTTTTGAAGATCTCTCACTCTCGTGAAGAACTGGAACAAAAACCTCTCGTTGTCGCTTAGATCACAATCAATCTTCTCCACGAGCAAGCAACCCCTTAGACACTCACTCAGCAACCTTGGAATTCTCAGAGTGAGAACCTAGAAGGTGTTGGCTCTGTTGGATTTGGTAGAGGGATGGAGGAAGGCAACAATCAAACTATAGGATCAAGCAAGTGGGAGAATGTACTGTTTATCGCATAGACTGAGATGCTTGATCGTTTAGTAAATCTTGTTAGGTATACGATCGTTTAGAAAAACACACTTGATCGTTTACACGATCGTTTAGTAAATCTTGCTTGGCACGCGATCGCTTAGTAAATCACGCCGGATCGTCTACACGATCGTTTAGTAAAAGGTGCTTTATACGATCGTTTAGGCTATCAGTTAAAAGACTATCGTGTAGTCTTTCATTAGCTAAATGATTAGTAAAACACTTAATGAAGCGATGTCTTTCAAAATGAATTTTTTTTTCATTTTATCTTTTAGTTATGAAAATGAACATACCTCCCACTTTCACACACGGTTAAAGGAAGAACCACTCATAATTATCACATAATCGTTTTAATTATAAATAAATATAATAACTAGCTTACCATATTATATTTATAACCTATAGTTTTAATATCACATCATATGTAATATTTAAACCATAGTTCCTTTCTCCTTTATTCAATATAAATCATATTTATATCAAATTTCTCCAATTAATGTATCTCATACATCACATCAATTATATCACATATAATTGAACGAGTTTAATTATATAATATATAATCAAACTCCCTCTTGTCAATATGAACATTTCAAACTGACCCAAAAACTGATTCTCAACTTGAATCCATTAAGCTACTAAGGGGACCTTATGGACCTATAGCTTGAAACTCCAATCGTACGTGAATAGCTGACTAAACTCTTTAATCACGAGATCCACCATCCGTTAACTGTCGGGCACTCCACTAAAGACCGACGACTGCACTCTTTTCACTACAGATATATTTCTGTGTCCATTGGATATAACCAATCAAGAGTTCGATAACCCTTCACAGATCGCTCGTAAGTATAGCTAGGTCAATTTACCATTTTGCCCCTGTAGTTACATCTAACTTCTTAAGTACCATTGATTCCTCAAACAATACATCATAGTCCTACTATGAATGGACACCTCTCAGGCCATGAGAAGGTGTGTGGAGCCACATCGTTCAAGCCCTGGAATCAACCCTTAAAGGAGCAATCTGTCTACTTACCCTTGCTTTAGGAAATGAGTGAATTCCATCTTGTGTAGCTGAGTTCCCAGCTCCCCAATCAAACAAATCCCCAAAGTGGTAGGTTTGAGTCAGCAATCTGGCCACTCGCACCCAGCACTCAGGATTAAGGTGTTACCTATGGTCATCCTAGTGAAAGGAAAACCTCTTTCATGAATGGCGTTATATAACGAGACCAAACACTTCGTGGTCCGATCTTATACAAACTCCTTTGTATAGGACACCCCCGCTCGCATGTCTCCACATGAATGATAATATCATAACATCTATAGAACTTTACAACACTTGTAACATCTACAAAGCGGGCCGTATCCGTAGTGTCACCAGGATAAGGTTCCCTCCTTTATCCATATACTACAGACCATTTAGGTTATCACTTAAAGCATGATCCACTTGTATGTCTCCACATACATGCTTAAGTCACAACGATAACCATGGATATTAGTTTATTGGTTTATGGTAAATGCAACTAAAATATCTCATATTTCATAGACAATAGTGAAGAAAATATCTCATATTATTACATCATAAGCATTTGTTCATACAAGTGTTTACAAACTACAGGACCTTACGAGAGTTTAAGACATCAACCCCAAGAAGAGCGTCACCAGGATAAAGTTTCCCTCTGTTATCCATATACTATAGACCATTCAGGTTATCACTTAAAGCACGATCCACATGTATGTCTCCACATACATGCCTAAGTTACAAAGATAACAGGGGATCGTAGTTTATTGGTTTATGGTTAATGCAACTAAAATATCTCATATTTCATAGACAGTAGTAAATAAAACATCTCATATTATTACATTACAAATGTTTATTCATACATGTGTTTACCAACTACAAGACCCTACGAGATTTAGGTCATCAACCCCAACAATCTCCCGCTTGTCCTAAAGCTAGTGTGGTGCACAAGATAATTACAAGTACAAAAAAATAAACTAGGGCACAAAGGCCCAGTACAAAAATACTCCCACTTGCCCTAGTCCAATCATGGGCAGTCCCATAGACCTATGCTCTGTAGATGACCCTCAAACACTGTAGCCATTAGAGCCTTCGTAAAATGATCAGCAACGGTGTACTCCGAAACTATCTTCATGACAATCACATCCCCTCGATGCACAATCTCTCTGATGAGATGGTATTTCCGCTCTATATGCTTGTCGCGCTTGTGATTCTGAGGCTCTCTGGAATTCGCCACAGCACCACTATTATCACAATAAAGGGTAATGAGCCTAGACATGTATGGAACAACTTCCAAATCAGTCAGAAACTTTCAGAGCCGAACGATCTCTTTAGTAGCTTCACAAGCCGCTACATACTCGACCTCCATAGTGGAGTCAGCAATGCACCCCTACTTAGTGCTTCGCCATACTACAGCCTCTCCGTTAAGAGTGAACACTAATCCCGAAGTGGATTTCCAATAATTCTTATCAGTCTGAAAATAAGAGTCTATGTATCCTGTAAGGATTAAATCCTTAGAACCATACACAAGCATGTAGTCCCTCGTTCTCCGAAGATACTTGAGCATGTTCTTGACGGCAGTCCAGTGACCCTATCCTAGATCAGATTGATATCTACTGACTATCCTCACAGCGTAGCAGATGTCAGATCTAGTACATAACATCGCGTACATTAAACTGCCAATGGCAGATGCATAGGGAACTTATCTCATGTCCTCAACCTCTTAAGGTGTCTTAGGACACTGCTCCATAGACAATGTAACTCCATGCCAAAAGGCAAAAGGCCCCTGTTGGATTCTGCATCGAGTACTTGATCAACATCTTGTCAACGTACGATACCTGAGACAGTGCTAGCACTTTGTTCTTTCGATCTCGAACGATCTGAATCCCAAGAACAAACTAAGCCTCTCCCAAATCTTTCATTTGGAATTGGGTCGCTATCCAGTTCCTAATTGAAGTCAATAAACCTACATCATTCCCAATGACTAGGATATCGTCTATATATAACACTAGGAAAACTACTGAACTGTTGATGATTTTCTTGTAGACACAAGGCTCATCAACATTTTGGTCAAAGCCATAAGATTTGATCACAGTATAACACCATTATTTTCCAAGATCAAGATGCTTGTCTCAGTCTATAAATGAACCGATTCAGTTTGCAAACCTTTTGCTCTAACCTTGCACTATGAATCCCTCGGGTTGCATCATATAAATGGTCTCCTCAAGATTATCATTCAGAAAGGCAGTCTTGACATCCATTTGCCATATCTTATAGTCATAATATGAGGCAATGGATAGAAGGATGCAAATAGACTTCAACATGGCAACAGGTGAGAAAATCTCCTCATAGTCAACTCCGTCAACCTGAGTATAACCTTTTGCCAAAAGTCTACCCTTGAAGGTTTGCACCATACCATCAGCACCCTGTTTCCTCTTGCAGATCCATTTACAACCTATAGGTTTAATCCCATCAGTTGGATCTACAAAATCTCATACTGAGTTGAAGTACATAGACTCCATCTCGAGATCCATTGCTTTGACCCATTCATCTAGGTCAACATCCTTCATTGCCTTCTTGTAAGACAATAGATCCTCAATCTCGCCAACGCTACCATAGCCAGGATTTCAATTAAACCCATATAACGAACAGGTGGGTTCATAAACCTCCCACTATGTCGAGGTTCCCTCAACTCTTGAGGTGGATTTGACCTACTAGATTAACTTCCATCAACAACTCTTGTTGATGTAGCAGGCTCTACAACAACTCTTGTTAAAGTTTCAGTAGCTTCGTTGGAAAGCTCACGCAACACGATATTACTTATCGGACTGTGTTCTGTTATCTGATCATCCTCAAGGAAGGTAGCATTTGTCGACAAAAATACATTGTTTTCCTTAGGATCGTAAAAGTAACCCCCTCGTGTCCCTTTGAGGTAGCCTATAAATAGGCACAGCCTCGAACGTGGTTCCAGTTTCTTAGGATTAGCCTCAAGCACATGTGTTAGGCAACCCCAGATGCGAAAGTGATGCAAACTAGCTTTATGCTCATTCCACAATTCCAAAGGTGTTCTGGCAACACTCTTGGAAGGAACACAGTTGAGGATTTAAGCTGTAGTCTCTACTGCAAAACCCCAAAACCGTTAAGAAATCGTAACTCATCATCGATCAAACCATGTCTAACAAGGTTTTGTTTCTCCTCTCTGATACACCATTCTACTGAGGTGTACCAGGTGCTGAAAGTTGGGAAATGACTCCATGTTCTATCAAATAGGTTTGGAACTCAGAATCCAAAAACTCTCCACCCCTATCAGGTCAAAATGTTTTAATCTGTTTATCTAATGCATTTTCAACTACAGCCTTGAACTCTTTGAACTTTTCAAAGGATTCTGACTTATGTTGCATTACATAAACATACCCATGCCTTGAATAATCATCAATAAAAGTGATGAAATACTCGTAGCCTCCCTTGACTTGCACATTCATCAGACCATAAAGGTCTGAATGCACTAACTATAGAGGCTCTTTGGCTCGATAACCTTTTCCAGTAAAAGGTATTTTAGTCATTTTGCCTTCAAGGCATGACTCGCGCACAGGTAAGGAATTTTCCTCTAACTTGTTTAGAAGTCCATTTTTCATCAACCTCTTAATCCTATTGAGATTGATGTGTCCTAATCGAAGGTGCCAAAGTTGGGCATTTTCTTTAGGAGAAACTTTGAGTCGTTTATTTTAAGTTACGGCAGTTTTAAACATCTTTATGTTATGGAGGGAAGTTATTGCTAACGGCCTTAGTACATACAAATTATTTTCCAGTTTAGCTGAACATATCTCAATACCATCTTTCAGAATAAACACTTTATTAACTGAAAAATTAATAGTGTATTTACATTCAAGCAAGGACTTTACAGAAATTAAGTTCCTCTTTAACTCGGGAATACATACACATCATTCACATCATTCAAAATGATAAATCTATTATGTAAAGTCAATCAGAGGCCTCCCACTGCCACAACTGAGACGATGTGCCCGATGCCAACCCGCATCATCATCTCACTAGCCTCAAGCTGCCGCTAGGATCTAATCCCCTAGAAAGAAGAAAAAACATGGTTAGTGGCCCTAGAATCAATAATCCAGGGAGAATCATCATTCTCCACTAAAAATGTCTCCAAAACCAGTAAATCACATTTTCCTTGATTAGCCTTAGGCTTCTTCTTCTCCTTCAATCAACGAGGGCAGTCCCGCTTCTAGTGCCCATCTTGGTTGCAGTGGAAACATTTTTCTTTTTCAACCGGCACTGGTCACCTACCCCAAGAAGTGGCGGGTTGTGGGTTAGCAGACGTTTTCCTCTTACACTTACTACCCTTCTTCTTCTTCCACTTGTTAGTGTTGGAAGAAAAATGTGCAAACTTAGTTCTTGAGGTCGAACCCCGATGGAACTTCTTAGATGATGAAGCAACATTTGTCTCACCAACCTTCTTCTCCTTACTTTTCAGTAAGGATTGGAATGTTTGTAACTCGTTGAAGACAGTTGTAAGGGTGTAATCAACCCTGTTCAGAATAGTGTTGCTTACGAAGTACAGGAAGATTATCGGCAACGTCTCTAGAATAATGCTAATCTGGCTGCCCTCATCGATGCGAGCCCCGTTCATCTCTGCCACATTAAAGAGAACCATCACGTTAAGAACATGTTCTCGAACAAATGTACCCTTCTTCATTTTGGAGTTGAAGATAAACTTCATGTTCTCGATCGCTTCAAGTTGAATAGTGTAGAATGAACAAGCAAGTGGGAGATAGTAGATGACTATCGTACAGTCGGGTGCTTGTCGCTTAGAGAAAGGTACACGATCATGTAGGTTTTACTAAGAGATCGTCTAGTAATTAGTAAATGTCCGTTTAGAAAAGCTCAGTGTGCTAAGCGATCGTTTAGAGAAAGTGAGCAATCATTTAGAGAACACGTGCGATCGTTTAATGCACGGGTGTGCGATCGTTTAGGCAAATGGCGCTATCGTATAAGCTTTCGACTAAGCGATCATAAAGTTTCCACACCGTGAGCAAAATTTCGAATTCTCTTTTCATATCTTTAAAAATGAAAACAATTTTCATTTTATTCTTCAGTTACAATAACCGAAATTGATCTTCCCACTTTCGCACGATTCAGGAGAAATTCTTAGCTAGTTATCTCATAAATGCTTATTTAAATAAATAATGAATATAATCATATTATATTCTTAACCTATAGTTTGATATCACATATCTACTACAGTAATTTCTCTTCTATTTGATATAAATCATATTTATATCTATTTTCCTCCAAAATAATGTATCTCATACATTTTGTCAATTATATCATATATAATTAACCAATTCAATTATATCATATAAAATCGAACTCCCTCTTGTCAATTTGAACATTTCAAACTGACCCAAAAACTGATTCTCGACTTTATCCAAGCTACCAAGGGGACCTTATGGACCTGTGGCTCGAAGCTCCAATGGTACGTGAATAGCTGACTAAAACTCTTTAGCCACAAGATCCACCATCCGTTAACTACCAGGCATTCCATTAAAGACCAACAGCTGAACTCTTCTTATCATAGATATATTTCTGTGTCCATGAATATAACCAATCATGAGTACGATGACCCTTCGCAGATGCTCGTAAGTATAGTTGGGCAATTTACCGTTTTGCCCATGCAGTTACATCTCACTCCTTAAGTACCACTGATTCCTCTAATGAACAATACAACATAGTCCAACTATGTGTGAACACCTCTCGGGCCAAGAGAAGGTGTGTGGTGTCACATCGTTCAAGCCCTGGAATCAGCTCTTAAGGGAGCTATTTATCTACTTACCCCTTCTTCGGGGAAGGAAAGAATTTCATCTTGTGTAGCTGAGTTCCTAGCTCCAAAATCAGATGAATCCCCAAAATGGTAGGTTTGAGTCGGCGAACTGGCCACTCGCACCCATGCAAATCAAAGGACCGCCCTCAATGGCAGGAGATCCCAACTCACTCAGGATTGAGGTCATGTTACCTATGGTCATCCTAGTAAAGTGAAGCCTCTGTCATGAACGGTGTTATATAACGAGACGTTAACACTTTTTGGTTAGATCTTATACAAACTCTTTGTATAGGACGCCCCTGCTCGCATGTCCCCTACACGAATGATAGGATCAGACCATTTGTGACAAGTCACAACACTTATGACCATTCCACAAAGTGGGCCGCATTTGTAGTATTACCAGGATAAGGTTTCCCTCCTATATCCATATACTACAGACCATTTTGGTTATCACTTAAGACATGATCCACTTGTATGTCACCACATACATGCTTAAGTTACATCTAGATAACCAGGGATTTTAGGTTTATTGGTTTGTAGTAAAGCAAATAAAACAATCAACTGAGCAAAACCAAGATGTGAAGTAAATATCGTATCTTATACATCACAAGCGTTCGTACAAACTGTTTACAAACTACAAGACACGAGACTTTAGGGAATCAACCCCCACAGAACAATTGTTCGAACATTCCCTTCAGAGACTCCTGATCTCACGAGCAGAGATCATGGGCTCATGCTTCTTGGCCAAGACATCGTTCAGGCTGGCCAAGATGTAAGCCTGGGCCTTCTCGTTCACCCGTGTCCATTTCTCATATGCCTCTCGAACATTTCAAGCAGTGGATTTAGATGGAATAGGAGAACACTCCTCCATAAGAACGAACCAGAGGTCATCGATGATTAGTATTGTGTTTATCATGTTTTTCAAACTAGCGTACTTATCGCCAGTCAACTTATTGGCGGTTAAAAGAGCTAAAGTAGCAGTTGCCATTTTAAAAGTTGCTGAAAACAATAACAAACTTAATAAGTCTTTCACTGAATGTTCTACCTATGGTTTCTATCAAATAGTTCTAGAATTCTATGTCCAAATACTCACCACTGATGACGGGAAATTAGAAGTCAAATTATTCAACAACTAAAATCCCTTCGACGCAGTATGCGATGCATGTTCCTAAGATATGCGTTGATAGTCATGTGTCGATGGCCATGCGTTAGAATGATAATGCGTTAACGGATATATACGATGACCATGCTTCCTATCACAAGTTTTCTTGCGCTCACGCCAAGTATAATGCGAACGCAAGTTTCTTGTGTAATCCAAGGTCGAACATAGGGACTTGAAGCTATATGTATGCAGTATTGTGCATGCGACGGTTTAAATAAAAGAATGGAAGGGAGGTTGTTAAGTTAACCCTACTCCTACTCCTATCTAACAGAAAACGCAATGAGAATATGCGTGAGAGGTAGAGATACGACAACACTTGACATGAAATAAATGTAAGGAAAAATAGATAAAATGTAGAAATGATTTCATTGCAACCCTTAAGAGTGAATACAAGGGCAACCTTAGTCAACGCAAGCCATGCGATCATGTAACACATATACAATAGTAAACCACCTCTCGGTGCGAATGTTATGGCTTCTAATGCTAGAATGCATGAAATATATGCGATAAGTCTATAGAACCTACACATAGGCCTCTATTCTCATTTATGCGATGACAAAGTGACATATACACAAATAAGGCGACCACGTAATATCATACCTATTCCTAGGGTGCATGCGATGCAGTGTAGACAAATAGAGCTTATCTCTAAGTCCCTATCTCTTGCTTATGTCGATCTAATCTCATTCTCTCGAGTCTAGATTCTAACCTAGCTCTCTCAAATCATTAGGTTCTTTCTTTAGACTCTCTCTCGAGTATCTCTAAAGGGGTATTAGGCACAACATAAAACAAGACAAACGCATGAATTTGGTTGACGCAAGATTATTCCTAGCTCTAGTGAACAATGCATACATTGCCTAATGCGACTAACCACTTACCCTCCCAAGCAGTTGGATGTTGCTGACTTTACTCATAGACAAGCAATGTGTTAGCCTATAGACGGGCGTTGCAGCAGCTTCACACTAATCAAATAAGATTACTCATACACTCATGCAACGCACACCTCTCGGTGGGTTGCTACATGCTTCATATCCCTAATCCCGATGACTAAGTATGCGATACCCAAGCAATCCCACTAAGTGTTGCAATGAAAGTAAAGATGCTAAGCAAAGAAGATGGAGATAGAGTTGAAGGAAACAGAGAAATGCATTGAAAACAAACTGCATTAATTCCTTAATTACAAAATGTCATACAATACAACATAAGAAAAGAAAGGAAATGAAATTGCCGGTTGGAAGCAAAGACTTGCTTCTAGTGGATGTGCGTCAAGGCTGCCAGTGGTGCCATGGATGGGCGAGAGAGCTAACTCTCTAGAGATCTAGCTCCGATCGAAGGTTTCGGTCGTCACTCGGAATGGATGAAGGAGGTGAAGAACTCTCAGCATCTTCTCACGCATTTTGTCTGGATCGTGGGGAAAATCCTCGAATCACAATGATCATTCCCAGATAACTTGAATTTCAACTCATCGACTTCTATTTATAGAGCTTGGGTCGCCGACAGCATTAATTGGACTGCTCTGAGTCTGACATTCGGTGTGCTAGTCCTTTCTGAACCTCTGCTACTAACGGCGTGGTAGGTGAAATGTCAGCATCATCTTTTGGTTTTTTTAGAGGTAGATGAGTTGATGCGTCCATTCTACCAACCTTCCGTTGATTCCATTAGTATGCGTTGTCGCGTAGCCGCAATCATTCAATGACCGCATTCGCTTAATACTGCAACTCTACACGATGACCGCAATCACTAGGCGAGCGCAACTTCCATGCGATGGACACAAACAACTGATTACCGCAACATCCATGCGTTGATCGACGCGTTCAACCTTGCGATGGAGTGTTTCTCCGCATGCAGTCGTCTATGTGGTGGTCCGATTTTCGCGTTTGCGTCAATTTCCTGTTTTAGCTACAAAAATAGAACATTGAACGCATAATAACGCAAAATAACGGGTTAGCTGAGATTCAACATGGTGATCGACGCAAGCTCATTTTCTCGTGAATTTCTATCATGATTGACGTATATTCTACTTAACGACCTTCATAATTCTAAGTAAAAGGCCTAAGATGACATGCATTTCTGCATGTCATCAACCACCTCGATCTGATCGAAGTGTTTTAATCTTTTTACCTAATTGGTTTTCAACCTCAGCCTTATATTCTTTGAACTTTTCAAAAGCTTCAGACTTTTGGTGCATTAGGTAAACATGCCCATACCTGGAATAATCATCTATAAAAGTGATGAAATATCCAAACCCTCCTCTTGCTCTAACATTTAGAGGCCCACAAACGTCTGAGTGAATCAACTCTAGGGGTTCTTTGGCTCTAAGACCTTTTCCAGAAAAAAAATCTTTTTGTAATTTTACCCTCAAAACAAGACTTACATGGTGGTAATGAACTGTCTTCTAACTTGTTTAAAAGACCGTTCTTAACCAATCTCTCAATTCTGTTGAGATTTATATGACCTAGTCTCAAGTGCCAAAGATAGCCATTTGGAGAAATCTTCCTTTTCTTATGAGTCCCAGCAGTTTTAAAGATCTCTATGTTCAAAACAGCTTTGACCTCAGTTGGTTTTAACATGTACAAGTTATTTTCCAATTTTGCAGAGCAAATTTGTTTATTACCCATTTTGATGAACACTTCACCATTTTCGAAATAAACTTTATAATTTTGTTCAAGCAAACAGGAGACAGATATTAGATTCCTTTTCATAAAAGGAATATAATATACATTTTTCAAATAAATGTACTTATCTCCTATAAATAATTTCATATCTCCCACTGCTTTGGCCGAAATAATCTCCCCGGTCCCTACCTTAAAGATTGTTTTACCTTTTGTCAACTATCTCCAGGAACTATTTTCCTGTGAAATAGTACATATATGATTAGCGTCACCTAAATCAACTATCCAGATTTTATCGTTTTCCACTAAACATGCTTCGATAACAAGTAAATCATATTTATCTTGTTATTCGAATTCAACATTCTCATCTACATAATTCATAATTTCATATGAGTTGGGAGATAGAGGACAATCCTCTATTAAAACTCTTTTGGTATAATCAACCGCTAGTAATTTGTTTGTTGATTTGATTTTACTGTTATGTACATCGGAAGCGAGTATTCTAGAGTTCTACATGCTGATAAAATTTAAACAAATTCTAATTAGAAAAATGTAACTAAATACAAAGTCAAATTTTAGCAAAAAGTAATAGTGTACCCATAACCATTATTTATTTGCAACGATATTTTAGTGAGTCAGAATTTATACTACCGTGGGGCAGTCAGATACTCCTTCACTAAAACAAACAATTTTGACCAAACACTATCCCCGGAATAACTCTTATTCCTATTGTCTCCGAAATAACTCTTATTCCTATAGTCGTTTAGTTATTGTTTTCGATCAAGATCTTTACTAACAACTTAGTAATTCTTGCAAGTGTGACCCACCATTTTCAGATCCTATAGGACGGTACAAATTTGCCTCCGAAATAGAAGACAACATCCAAGACAAAACTATAAGACCCTATTCATTTTACTGAAGCCTGGGTTGTTTCGAATCCTATGTTACAACCCTCCGTGGAGATAGTAGTCGCTAAAAGATAGCAAAGGGCCGCTTAAAGCTAACCAGAAGGCACAACATAGGAATCTCACAATTCAGACTAATAGAGGAGATCGTAGGATATATTGACACATATCCTTCACCCACTTACTATGAACTACTTCCTCCGTTTACCTTGATATTGACTCATACAAAGCATTCTTCGAAAGAAGGTCACTCCCAAGGTGACACGAAGCGTCATATGAATCTCACGGTGTAAACTATGTGGAGACGTGGTAGTTGAAATCTATTCATCGTATAATAGACTTATATTTGAACAACTTCCTCTTATTCACTGAAATCTAGATTTAAGCTAAAAAATACATTCCGAAGGGAGGTCACTCACAGGATGACACGAAGTACCGCTTAAATTTTGATTGTGAACTCTTAGAGACGTGAGAGATAAAAATCACGAATCGTATATGTTATTAATCTCCCATTGAAGTTTTTTAATAATTCTATCATATATAAGTTATTAAACTACCACTGAAGTATTCTATTTTGCGTAGATTTATACTTAGGTTCTTTTTGGCTAATAAAACAACCCTAAGTCTATGTGGTTTATCCAAGTATAACTCTTATTACCTTACATCACTCACGTATGCTCATAAAACCGGTTACCAACGCTCAATAATTTGGCCATAATCCCCAGGTAGGAGGTGTGACATAAACCGTCGACTTAAGAACCCCCAACCTTAGACAGGATTATATACCGGTTGAGTTTGTAACCTTGGTTTTATAAGTTTTAACAATTAAAACAGGTGGTCAATCTACGTGAGCATGCAACTATTGTTTATGGATTTTAAATGTCTAACCCAATTTTATAACAAATTATAAAACTTTAGATATACTATACATCCACAATATACATGAGGCATTCAAATTTAATATATCATTTATATTAAATACAAGAAACCCTAACATGCATACTATATATTATAATAATTATAACATACTTTCAATGTATGATACATGCTTCCTATGGTGGGATTTTAAATCTAAATGGCATACTATATGCACATACAAGATTTATTTAATTGTAACATACATCAAATGCATAAATAATTAAACACTGACTGATATGGTTTTAGTTTTGGTAAAAACAAGCAAACAAAACCTAATTATTACAAAACAGCTTCCAGACCGCTCTTAGACCGCTCGAACTGCTCCAAAAAAAACTCAAGTAGCTTAAACCGGACCCAAACCGTCTGAATCGAACTAGCCATATCTAAACCGAACCAGCCAAGAACCATTCAAAGCTTAACCAGACCAGACCACAAGAGAACCGGTCGAACCGACAACCCTTGCACATGTTCAACATCTTGCTAAGTCTCATCATTTAGCAATGACGACCATCATCTAGCATACTATATGCACATACAAGACTTATTTAATTATAACATACATCAAATGCATAAATAATTAAACACAGGCTAATATGGTCTTAGTTTTGGCAAAAACAAGCAAAAAAAACCTAATTATCACAAAACAGCTTCCATACTGCTCCTGGACCGCTCGAATCGCTCAAAAACGAACTCAAGTAGCTTAAATCGGACCCGAATCGTCTAAACCGGCCAACCAAGAACCATTCGAAGCTGAACCGGACCATACCACAAGAGAACCAGTCGAACCGGCAGCCCTTGCACATGTTCAACATCTCGCTAAGTCTCATCGTTTAGTAATGACGACCATCGCTAGCATTTTGCCAAATCGTTTAGTAAATGCTTGATCCTTTAGCGCGCGAAAAGGTAAACGATCGTTTAATGCCATCGCATAGCATTCAATGCATCGCCTAGCTCCCGTATAGAGGTAAACGATTACATAGTGCTATCGTATAGCAACTCGACACATCGTTTAGCTCATGATCAAAGATAAAAGATCAAAGTAAGTGATCGCTCAAGGCTATCGTATAGCTCTTCATCACTATTGCTTAGTTCTGTCGTATAGAACCAAACAATCGCTTAACACAATCGTCTAGTGTTGCATGTCATCATTTAGTATCCGTCGTATAGCTAAACGATCGTTTAACTCCATCGTATAGAACATCATCGCGTCGTTCAACATCGTAGGTAAGCGATTTGTTTAGTTTTATCACATAGAAACTTCAACGCATCGCTTAGCACTTCAAATATATGATTGCTTAGCTCCGCATCTAAACGATCGCTCAGCGTTATCGTGTAGCACTTCATCGCATCAGTTAACATGCATCGTTGCTAAACGATCACATAGTACCATCGTATAGTAAATTCAACATATCGTTTAGTTCCCACGCCAAAGCTAAACGGTCGTTTAATGCTATCATATAGCAAATTGAACGCATCGTTTATCTCCGGCAGGTACACAATCGTCTAGCGTTCAACATCACAATGACCAGCATTCATTGCTATACAATTGTCTAGCTCTTCTTCACATCATGTAGCATCTGGAGGTAGACGATTGTTTAGCAACTGGAACCACAGTGACAATAAGAACAGAGGCTGATTTTCTGGAACTGCAACTCGGCTCCTTCACTTGTTTCTTCGATTTATAGCTTAATTTTAACTTTAATGACTCCAAATAAATTATAGATTCTTGAGAACACATTAAAGCTCATCAAGCAAGAGCCAATTACAAATTTAAATGAGAAATTAAAGAGAATTAAACAGCCAAAACTCATAAAACCATATCAGTGCATCAGTTTCATATTTCTCATATAAAACACCCACAAACCAAAATTAAATCGAATTGAATGCTTATTTGATGCTCTGATACCAATTGTAGGATTGTATCAATTGTAGCAGAAGTACAAGGATCATCTAAGCATTCAAATTCACTAATTTTAGCACAATATAAAGCATGCTTTTGCAAAAAAAAAATGGGTTTCAAGATATACCTCTTGTAGAACTTCATCAAAGCTCCATCTCTAGCTGATTTATTCTCCATATCTTATTGTAGACCACCTCAAGATATTCCCCACTATTCTCTTGGTCTCTAGGTTGAGTTGTGGGACTCAAAACAAGCTTGAAATCAAGGGATGAAGGGGAAAATCTCACTACTGCAACAAGGTTGAAGAACCTTTCTTCAAATCAGTTTTTCTCTCAAAAACCTTTTGATTGCATGCCCGATTTTCACTCCAATCTCTTCATTATGTTGCAGATCAACATGCAAAGAGAAGAACTGCATGAGATGCAGCTCATGCTTGGAGAAGAAAAAGGCAAGACAATGCAATGTGTGTGAGCTAGTTAAGTGATGATTAATGGAAAAACTCATTTTTCCATTTGTGTTTTAGTTTTCTTTTCCTTTTTCAATTTTATCCAAAAAAAACACATTTCGATTTAAAAAATCTATTTGATTTTTAAAATGAAAAATTAATTAATTTCATTAATTAATTAAACTTAATTAATTTAATATCCAATATTAAATTAATTTTAACACATATTCATCTTTATCTGTTTAAATCATATTTAAATATATAAATTCACCTATTCCATTTAATTCTAAAATGAAACATATAATTATATCTTATATAATTACTAATTCCCTAAATTCTAATTTAAATGTTTCAAATTAACTTATCACGCTATTCTAGAGCTAGTCCATTACAAGCTAGTAGGGGGACCTCGCGGACCTACAGATCATGGGCTCCAACGATCCGAGATTAATTGGCTAAACTCATTAGACCAAATTAATCCCCATTCGTTAACTAATGGGTCATTCCACTAAAGCCCATAGTTACATTCCCCTCACTGTAAATATATTATGTCCACATGATTTAACCATAATCAGCAAGTCGACTCTTCACAGGTTATTCGTAATAACGGTTGGGTCAAATATCTGTTTTACTCCTGAGATTACGTCTTATTCCTCAAGTCCCTACTGATCCTCCAATGAATAACTGGTTTGTGATCCAATCACCAAACCAAACTCTCTCAGCCCAGTGAAGGGTAAGGCCCCTTGTTCAAGACCTAGATTCAGTACTTGAGATAACAACCTTTCTTGTCACACCCCGCCCAGACCACTCTCTTAGCCTAGGAAAGGGCGTGACTGCAGCAGTTATCAACCTTTTGGTTGACACTTACTGCCTAATAACTCTTGCGGAAATAACTCTCATACCCATGAACAAATTCAACTTACAACTCATTAAGTAGGCCCATTTTATTACAACAATGTAATGTTTATAAAAATCCAAGACTTAACAACAAAGTTTACGACAACAACTGTAAAACCCTCCGGAAGTGTAACTGTGGCTTGTAGCAGACCTTGACCTTAGCAGCACCTTGGAACTTCTCACCTTTCGCTATCTGGGAAGAAAAACATGAAATAATAGAATGAGCTTCACAAAGCTCAATGAGTGGTAAACAACTTCTAGAGTCTATTGGCACAAGAGTAGGCGAGACACGGGAAGGCATGCGAGCATGCGTCGGACATGCACAAGCGCAACAGGCTAGTCGCGAGCCACGCTAACGCGCTGCCAATGCCCAAACCATGTCGTCGATTAGCTGCACCGAAAAAACAACTGCCAGGCGACTGCATTAATTGCCATCCGCCGCCGAGTGCCCCTGCCCATGCGTCGAGCCGGCCCAACCTAGTGCAGCGAGTTCCCTGTCAACACCATGCCTATGGTACGAAGCACTCAATGTGCGGGCAAGCCTACGATCTGATGGCAACACCATATGCAGCACGTTCATGCGTCAAGCGGCTAGCAGCCTA